>NC_049211.1:15670418-15937918 GCF_013347855.1 Anguilla anguilla | reverse complement strand
GCCCCACCTAGCGCTTAGCTTCCCGGCAGCTGGAAGGTTCTGCACTTCTGTCTCCTGATTTATTATGTCTAATTTGTTTTCTTTTGCTCATTAATTTGCCAACATTTTCATTATGCTTTTGAGACAAATGGGGTGGTGGTGGTGGGGGGGGGGGGGGGGGGGAACGGGAAAAAATACAAATGCTCTGGAAGCAGCTAATATCTCCACTGTCCTCTCGGGGGGTCATTTTAAAGGACTTGACTGTAGTGTTCAGGTCAAATTTGGCTTGTGCTATATCCTGAAATGAACATTCAACCAAACATACATGTGTTTTAAAATAACACCATGCGATGCAAGAAACAACATTTATTTCTCTCTCTCTCTCTATCTCTCTCTCTCTCTCTCTCTCACACACACACACACACACATACACAGACACATGTACACACAGACATACAATCAGCATTTTCTCCATCAGACTCCCCTGCTCTATAGTACGATATTATCATTCTTTTGATCAATCTGGTCTGTGGCAGATCAGGGGGCGGTAATAGGGCTGTATGCACAGCGTCATTTCTCAGACTGCATGGAAAAGCAGACCAGCAGCAGCCCTGTGCCCTCCCAAGGTGTCTGACAGCTGAGAGATATCTGAAATCTCTGCATTGCCTCAGGGATGATGACGGAGACTGATGACGGAGAATCTGTCTTCCGGTGCTGTGGAGGAGGCCAGTAGAGGACCAGGTGCGGTCACGTTGCAATAAACTGTTTTCAGCACTTTGAGGGAGACAGGAAAATGACCAGGAGTGGTTGCGCTCTACAGGCCAAGGCACCGATTCCATTCCAAGGGTTTTTATGTTAGACTGTGTTAGGAGCATGTGCAGAGGAACCAAATCCAATTTCTCACCCCCTATTCATTATTTCACATGCCAATCACAGACATTATTTTGGTATTTAGTTAATTGTATTCATCCAATAAAAGACATTAAAGGCTGACAATTCCCGCTATGAGGGGAAAAAAAATATTTCCCTTAGTTTGCAGAGGATGCGCAATCTGTGAACTCATACAGGCATAATGCATTGGCTCAAAGCCCTGCTGATGGCAGTTTAGCAGGCAGCTGTTGATGTCACAAAGCCATTTCCTAAAGCCAGTCTAACTCAGCAGCACCCCTCTGCAAGTGAAGCATATCTCTGCGGTGCAGGCTGGGGGGTTGAGATGGCAACGCCTCTCGTGATCTGAGCCCCACACACACTAACCTTCAGTCCCATTTATTTGCCTTGCAGTCGGCCCTTATACCAAAGCTTTGTCTTGGCCCTGTTTTTTCACCTTGTGGTATGACCTCTGACACACCCACA
This sequence comes from Anguilla anguilla, assembly GCF_013347855.1. Taxonomy (NCBI): domain Eukaryota; kingdom Metazoa; phylum Chordata; class Actinopteri; order Anguilliformes; family Anguillidae; genus Anguilla; species Anguilla anguilla. The sequence continues at coordinate 15,936,586 of NC_049211.1, read as the reverse complement.
ATTCCTCTTGGTCACTTTTTCACATCCCTACACACACCTCTCTCTCACACGCACACACACACACATACACACATGCACACACACATACGCACACACAGATGCACACACACTCCTTCTTTCTTTCTCTCTCTTTCCCTTTCTCTCTCTCTGTTTTGGTCTTATTCAATCACTTTGAACTTATTATTGTTCTCTCAGCCAGGATCTGAGCAAGTTTGCGTCCAGTGGAAATGAAGGTGAAGGGCTGAAAGGGTAAACACTGTGGCAGACCAACAAGGGTGGTTCTGGGATCAAAGAGCACACACTCAACAACATATAATAAATACCATATGTAGCAGTGAAAGGATGTATAACATTTTGACCTCACGACTGAAACATGAGCCGTTCTTACCACTGGCATGATCAAAGGTCTGAAGCTTTTAAAAAATCCACAATCAGTCGCTGTGTAGCCCATTCCACTCCATTACCAACCTTACTCCAAGCACTGGCTGCTACAGGAAGATTACACATTGTTTTCTGAAATGAGTGCTGCATAGATTCAGTACAGGCACAGAAACACAAATACAGCAGTGTGTACCTGGATTATCTAAGCATGAGAATGTGGCATACCACTTAACAGCCAAGTATTGTGTGTTTTTTCCCGTTCATGCTGAGTTCCACAATAGTGTGAAGGCAAGCTTTGCAAAGGAAAACAGGATGTTTTCAGGCAGGAGACAGTAAAATCCACTTAGTGTTCATTTTTGTTTCATTTTGAGTTTACTGCCATCATTTCAGCAAAAAAATTAAAAGCTTTTCAATCCCTTCCTTTTACCCAGAGATGGTTTTGCATTTATAATTGCATTGTGCAATAGTGCGCACCTTGGAGGAAATAAATTCCACCATAAAAAGCGCCATAATAACTTGGCAGAGGGGTACATGGGGCTTTAATGTGGCTTCTATGACTGTTGGCCTACACTTTTATGTTTGTTTGTTTTTGTTTGCACATGTTTCAAGTGGAAATTCAAAGGCTCAGTCCATCTTCCAGCACCATCATCTCCTCCAGGAAGATCCAATGGTTGCCAAGGTGATTGAGGTTCCATTCTCTGGACATCTATGGTGGTCAGAAGTCTCAGATGGGCATAGTTCCTTCTCATCTGCCTTTGTCTCCCTCTCTCCCACCAGATTGCAGGCTAGTGTTAAAAGAATGCCTTTGTATCCATTTTAGGTGTTGGTGTTACAGGGTATGATAGAATGGTTTTCTTTATAGTGAACTAGATTTATTTTATAGAACACATATACAAGAACAGACCACAGGTCAGGGATGAACATTAGCACAGCTGTATTTTTTACACAGGAAGGTGAAACCTTTAAAGGGATACTATAATGTAGAGCGTAACTAAAACAGCAAATGGAAAGTGTAAGGAAGTTAACATTAAAAACATTTTTCAATCATAGATGTCCTCAAAATGTACGTGCGAGTGCTTTGTCAAACGTATTGTAATGGTGTTTATTTTCCACTTGACATTAATAAGAGCAGTAAAGTGCAGTGCAATAGCTAATATCCATTTTCGATTATAATAATGTAATTTTAATTTACTGCAGTTCTTCAGAATAAATGCTCTCCAAATTAGATGTCATCATTGGTAGGTTATTCATGTTCATCTTAAAATGCCATTATAAAGAATCATTTAAATGATATGGATATGAAAGTGAATGGCTTCTAATTTGCATTACAAGTAGCAGATTCTATGCATTGTGACACAAGAAAATGAAAGATGCATTACAGAGTCTGGAATGTACGCATGTGACGTTAGCAAGTTCAAAAGACCGAAACTAAGCCCAGTTTTCTGCGATTCTGGTGGATTGCACCGTCAGAGAATTAATCACAATCTGGTCCGTGTCTCCTTTTGAGAATGTGACCATCTATCAAGCGCTTCTGTTATCCCCTGTTGTAATATGGCTCACTGCTGGGCTCACAAGCAAGAAAGCTTTCCTTTTGAACTCAAAAAATTAAAAACTGATGGATTATGTGAGGGGGGCATTAAAGACTGTCATTTGCCATATTCTCTGGGACTATTAACACGACTTTAAAGATCTCCTCAGAGCAATTCTCTGCAGAACTGCCTGGACAATGGAGCAGGAGACAAGTACCGAGAGCTGTTCATTTATTACCCCACTTTAGGACACCCTGCTATCCCCATTCTCTGACCGCTTAGCTCATGGCATCGGCAGCCGCAGCTCCCTCACTGTGATGTCTCAGGATATCATACGCATCACACATCTGTCACACTTCCTGTCACACTTCCTGTGGGGGAATTGTGGTGGGGGGGGTATGTGTGTGGATGTGGGTCCTGGAGCTTTACCAGGAGACATAACTTGTTGATTTCACTGTGTGTGTGTGTGTGTGTGTGTGTGTGCGTGTGTGTGCATGTGGGAGGGGGGGCATCAGTCATCCCAACACCATCAATACAGTCAAATACAGTGCCACTATGGCAACAGAGGAGTGGAGTTCTGTCTGAGCTCCACAACACTATTGTCATTCAGAAAACATACGCTCTGTGCATAGAACACAGAAGTGTCAAATTAATACATATAGTCACTGTGTTACCCTTACAAGGATGGTTGATGCTTTTTGATGCTATTCAGAGAATACCCCTAGGCACTTTGCTTGGACTGAATTGAGAAATAATGGATGTCCATTTAGCTCACCCCCAGCTCAGGACTTTGATCTGGTCATCTCAAATGTTTACCCAATCAAAAGGCCTAGATATCCACTCACTCTAGAGACACTGCGCTGATGCCGTGGAAATGACAGCAGCAGCCCTAGGGACTTCTACAGCACGCTCCAGATCCTGCCAAAGATTGCAGGTGTTTGATTGGCTACCAAAAACAATTCTATCTACTTCTGTAAAGTAAAGGGTGTGGGTGAAGAAGATAATATAACATAACACAATAGTTAAAATGGTTTACATGCTTGTACGCAAATGCTTTGGAAAGGGAACATTTTTTGAAATGCAAAATATCACGGTGTTGAAATGATCAGAACAGGCCTGTGTACCCATGTGTCACTATGGTGATACTAGGGTCTGAAGCCCTGATCACAATCAGCAGAGGGTTTGCAGTTCAGTCATGATGACCGTGGGGGTCATGTGATGAGCATGCCCCAGGCAAAGGGAATCTGAACCTTGCTGCTCATGGAGAGGCTTCATCCAAGAGGAGCCATGTAGTCCACTGGTCAGAGGTTGTTATTCCCTGAGGGAATGGAGGGAGATATTCAAAAAAATAATGGAGCCCTGCCAGGCAAACCTATCCTGCTCTCTCTCTCTCTCTCTCTCTCTCTCACCCCCCCCCCCCCCCCCCCCCCCCCCTCTCTCTCTCTCTCCCCTCCTCTGATGAGGTTTAGCAATGACACCACATGGGAATGGAGCACAAAGAGGCCATCATCTGGAGGCTGCGAGAGAGAAAGAGATCACCTCATCTTCATTCTGATGCTGGTGCCCCCTCAGGAGCCCTCATCATTATTAAAGCATACCTCTGAAATAGGTCACTAATCTTAAAAGGAAAAATTTCCACTGTGACATGGAAAAAAAGTTAGAAATATATTTGAACTCAGGGGATGGGGGGAAAACAAATAAATGAGGAAATTCTCCTTCAGAGTTTATGTGGGCCAAGGCCATTGACACAGGTTTTTAAATGGCTGCAAAATGCATGAATTAATGGGGCAGGATTGTAACTTTTTCATTTTCCCTTTTAGGGAGAAGGATGGCAAACACAATATTGGACTTGTGTATAAGATATTCACTTCATGTACCTTTCAATGGCTTTGCTGAAAATCCACTTGGTTTATTTTGCACTGCTTTTTGTTCAATTGGTTGTAACCATTTGAACATTTTGTAGCAGAAGCTATGAGCTAATGAAATCTATGCCCTTTGGTAAGAAAACATTCCTCATAAAACTCAAATTTTTAATCACATCGAATATCGTATTTCAAAAGTTCATGCTTACCCTTTGAGAGCATATTGATCATTGAGCATAAACGCTATACACCAAGTAATATCATAACAAATCACAATCATAAAATGACCCTAGTCAGTTGTAATAGGGTGCCTTGTGCAACATTAAAGGCAAATAAACCATTTACCTCACTCTTATTTTTATTTAACATATATATCCAAATAAAGCTTGAAATTAATTCCATATCCTGTAAAATTTCTTTGGAAAAGTAGATCCAGGGTAATTCAATATTGAACACATAACACATCCCCCCTCCCCCTTTCAATCTCTCGCCACTGGCTCCCTATATTGGCTTGCATCAGATTCAAAACCTTGGTGCTAGCCTATCTGGCTAACAGCTCTGTTATATCTTCAAAAGATCATCAGACCCTACACACTTACCAGACACCTCAATTCTGCTACGTCTGGGTGTCCGGCACCCTAACACCTACATCCTGGCACACGTCCAACCGCCCCCCCCCCCCCTCCCAAAAACCCCTGCCCTGACCTCCTCTAAATAACCTTCCTTTTTCTTTCTTGGTGTTATCTCAATTTTCTATTCCTAAGAGTTACACTGATGTTCTCCACTCCACTTCTGTATGTTTCTCTGGGTAAGACCATCTGCTGAGTGATTTTTAATGTAATGTAATGTTGATGATCATACAGGGCAGACCAAACACATGAGTTTATCCATCCTTCCATCCATTATCTATTATTGGTATGATACGTACCAAGGACCTTTCTGTGAAGCAATAGTGCTACCCACTGCACTACAGATGAGTTTAGATTTTTTAAATAGCAAATGAAACTGCTCTTATTATCACATCAAAGACTGCAATGGACCAAAGAATGGACTCTTTTCGTCCGAGCAACAACTGTGAGACATTGGAAAAGCGGCTCGTACATTGCAGGCCGGCTGATCCTGCAAGTGCTGGATTGGAGCGGCAATACAATCCTTCCCTCTGGAGCGATCAGCCTGCCACCATGCAGCCCCGGCACCACGACATCACAACGCAGCTGGAACGGAGGCTCTGACAGAGTGCACCATGGCTTGCCGAACGCTCAGCATCGCTACCGCCATGTGTATAAGTAACACAATCTGTTGTCTAATTTTAAACAGCTGTTAAGCGGGTCACAGGAGAGACCGGGATGATGAAGCAGGAGATGGCGAGAGCCAAAAAAACACCTTGATGCTTTGAAACCTGTGAAATGAAGATGAATATTTTATAAATGCCCCTGCAACACGGCCGCTCATTAGATGACTGTGCATTTGCCTTGTGCACACACTCTCCAGGCACCACACACATTAATTATGCATGCAATACATTTCTGCCATTAAACCACTCTAAATGCCAGGTGATTTTTCTCTCACATCATTGCCAAAAGGGCACCTAATTAATACAACCCAAAACCTGGAGGCAAATCAGAGCCATTTTCATGCAGATGTAAATATGTTCATCCTTTCCCTCCATTTTTTTTCTGTTTGGTTCCTCCAATTTTGACATTAGCTAGCGTTTCTCTAAGAGTGATGGATCCTGTTGGTGATGTGCCTAGCCACCGGAAAGTTTCTCACACAAAGCTTGTGAAGCCAAAGCATCACAGGGTTTCCATGTGCTGCCTCTCTCGGGCACCATGTATCTTTGTGTCTTTTCATGGCTTTAGCAGATCAAAAAATATTCTAGGTAAGTTTGCTGCTTAAAAAATTAGTCACTAAATCATTTGTTTCACCAGCTGTTTCTGAGATGAGAAACTATTTTCCGATGTAGTTAGCACTATATAAATTACTGTAAATGGTGAGCACAGAATTATTACCTCCCACTCAATGTTTGGAACATGCTGAGATGAAGAACCTGTTAGGATATGAGGTTTTTGCAACCAGAACTAAAGGCAGTCATCACATATAGGCCTGGCCACATTTACATAGATATGAAAGTGAATGACTTCTAATTTGCCATTCTCTCCAATGATTCTCTGCTGCTTTTATATCTTAACTTGATTGGTCTTTGGACCCATAGAGAGGCTCTAATCATAATGATTACAGCAGAAATGCTACAGTGAAAATAATGAGAGCCGATAAAAACCACTGAACATATCATATAAAAAAAGCACATTTAAAAATGTTAAGTTGCACACCCAAATGTGAATGAGATGCAAATCAATGGAGGATAAAGGTTCAAAAAAGCATATATGAAAAAAAATGATTTAAAAGATAATTGTTTTTGCTTTCTCTCACCTGGATGCAATCAAATCAATCTTTGTGATAAATGTAGGATTCCCTTTTATAATTAATTGCTTTATCTCTTGATTGTAACTGAAAGTCTTTTTCTCTTTCACAGGAATAACTTTATTGTTACATCCTGACTCTATCTGCCCATAATAGTCCTGTCAATATACAGAAAAGGGAGTTTAAAAAATATATTCTTGAGAAATCACTGATTGAACTGATCTGATATACATGCTGGCTTACAAAGAGCTCTGCTACCAAGTAACCAGTTTGCATTTCTTGCTGGTTATAACAGTAGTTTTTCTTTGTTGCCAGTGAATTGTCATAGGAAGAAATACTTGAAAATAAATGAGCTATCCATCTTTGAATAAAATTAAAGCTTTGATTTGAGGCTTGACCAGTTTTGCACTGAAGTAAAGTGAACTAATTGCTTCATTATTTATGGTCTGATTTGAACCAACGAAAAGCAGTCCACTGTTAAGAGAAAATAAGTGACATTGACTAGCTCCAGCAGTCAATCACTACTAAAGCAATTAGCTGGAATGGAGGTGTGGTTCTGCTAAATCAGACTTTGCCTGCTGTCTACAAACTTTATCAAATGCATCTAATGGATATGGTCCCGCAGAAGAGTATGGAAGCTGTCCCTGGTCCTGGAGCAGTGTGTGAGCACTGTCCTCGGTGCTGAACCCTCTGCTGCCCCCCTGGGGACCAGCTAGTAAAGTGAACAAAACAATTCCCAGAAAAAACTCCCATCATTAGAAAAGGCATAGCTTGAAAGGCATTGCAGCTCTTTCTCTTTGTTTGTGAATGAGACTGTTAGCACAAGTAGACCTACTCTGATGTTCAGAAGAATTCATACTGAAAGCATGGTGGCCTTTTTTTTTTTCTTTATTGCTTACATACGGCTACAGGAACTGTAGACAAAAAGTTCAAAATACAAAGCTCAAGTGCTGGAATACTGAACTACAAACATGTTTCAGTTGCTTTCACTCAAATTCTAATTGCAAATCAGATTTTCTCAAAACACTTCACATGCCTTTCCACATTCAGCACAATTTTCATAATAAAGTGACTTGTTTTCGCATGAAAACTGACAAGCAATCACCACCACATGATTGCATCAAACATTCAACAAGGTGCAATGCAGTAGCACCATTTTCTATCTGAGACAGAGAGAAGCCAGAGCAGTCAATGTATATTGTCATTTGGGATGATATCAGTCTGTATTGCACAGTGTGGATCTTGGCTTGGTGATCATGCACATTTTTTTGATCATCCACTGTTTTTTCTGCCACCATATTCTCCTGTCGTCAGTCCGATAGAACACTTTATTTTTCAGCACACCATGGAAGTGGTATGGTTGTCACTGACTTCAGGCAACGGAGGAGGTTTGGTGATATTGTTGCAGATGAATGCCAGGTGCAAATCTGCCATGCTGTGTTTTGTTAAGAAGGGGCTCACCCTGAGAAAGCATGTCTTGTGAGGTTGCTAAAAAAAATGAAATAAAAAAAATGTTCTGATAAGAATCAAAGCTGATTTTCTCACCTTTTGTATTAACATATATTTACTATATTTACAGTAGAGTAAAATAATTGTATTTTATTATTATTCTTATTCTTATTCTTATTCTTATTCTTATTCTTATTATTTGCATGGGTGGAGGTCTTTTCTGGTTACTTTTCTAAAATTAATAAAAGGCTAATGCTACAGCTGTAAATGTGCGTCCATTTCATATTGTGTGCGAAGTTATCTTTAAAGTTGTGTGGTATGATCTGGCTGAAAAGATGTGCATTTTGATGGTTGTAATTTATTTTATTTCACCATTTAATTTATGTAGTTCATGTGAAACTGTTTCTCAGTAAGATTTATTCATATCCTCCTGAGTCCCAGCAAAAAAAAGGTTAGTATTTTGATTTGTTGACATTTTAATTTCTTGAGAGAAAAAAAAAACACATTTCAATGAAAATATTTTCAAAAATATTTATTTTATTTGTATTGAATGTCCCTTGAAATGTTTCAGCATAGTAAAATATGGTTCTTGAGATTAAGACCAGAGACTCATGACCCCTACAGGGGAAAAAATGAATTGGCATGTTTTAGGAGGATAAAATGCCATGCATTGTTTTCATATAAATATTATTGCTTGAAAAGTGTTCACTTTGTTTTGAATGACTTGTTTCATTTTGCAAGAGAACGGTGTGTTTGTCAGTCAAATGTGAAGAACCATTTAATCTGCTTTTCCAGACAAGTAAGTAATTTTTAGTCTTATGAAAGTTTTGAGATATTCGGAAAAACAGTAACTCTACATAATTTTCATCACTTGGCAAAATATGAATGTGTATCATTGCATGCATACGTACATGTATCCATAGCTTAAATATGCATATTTGAGTTTGTGTGTGATTTTCTTTATTTGCGTTAGAATATATGTGCATTTATTTGTGTGTGTGTGTGTGTGTGTGTGTGCACACCTGCCTGCATGTGTGCGCTGCTGCTATGTGTGATCCTCCCTAACTAGGTTGCGGTGAGCAGGGAGGAAATTGAGTGTGTGACTGCGTATAATTCATTCTGCAACTACCCTGCCACTCCAAGGCATTCCCGCTGCAAGGCTCTCTGGTCAGGCTAATTCGCTGCAACAGTGGCTGCACATAATCTATAACAGTAAATTTCACCCTATAAAGAACAATAGAGGCTCATCAGCACAAGGCTCCTGGGAAAGGCAGCACAGCGAGGCCTGCACAGAGGCTTTATCGCACAATCCTGTTATCCTTGGGTGATCTTTTCCCTCAAACAAGGTTATTAAATGGAACATACAAAAGCAACCATGTCATGATAAATACCTGCCTCTTCCTGCATCCTCGGGATCTAGGGCTACTCCAAGCCCCACTACTGCTGAATGCTGATAATGGCCTGCATTTTCTGATATGATCCTGGAATTCTTTTCATTACAATCCATCAGAATCGTGACATGGTAATGCAGGTGGCGAAAAAAATAAAATAATGAAGTCACTTAATAGGTGTAGTACCGCTAAGTGTTGCCTATATGTGCAGTGACAGGGTAATATGACACCACTCTTCCACAAGAAAGTAAATCAGCCCATGCTTAATTGTTGGATGTGGGGGAAAAATCTGTCTCAGGCTTTATTCCTGAATGTCCCATAAATTTGATTGAGTTTGATTGGGTTCAGACCTGCCGACTGAGAACATCAGTGTTATTGGCTTCAGAACCTGGGGGAATCTCATGTGCTATAGACTGGGGCATTGTCTCAAATCACACCACTCTCTGCATTAAAGCAATGCTTTAACACGAGGGGAAAATGAGCACTTGCTAACATTGAGTAACGATTGATATCAATTTTCCATTCAGAGTTTTGGTGCACCCAAACCATATCAGGAAACACATCTCACACCATTAAAGGTTTCTTCACTGTTTGAACATGGTTGCATTTTTTGTATATCTGCACAGTTTACTTGAAATGACTCCATCTATTTAGCAAACTCTATTTGAGTTGGTCTCACCTCAAAACATCCCGCAGCGGGTCCAAATTTCACAGCTGGAATGCATAATAGATTTATACCAGCATATGTCCATATTCCAACCTATGAAAGAGAGAAATAGCATTTGCAGAAGCATTGAAACTACAGCTGCAGGTATGACAGTAATGGATTTTGCCCTCACCACAGACGAAGAGTTGTGAAAATTTTAAGCTTAGAGATTATGGAGTCTATAAAAATGCAATCTATTTTAAAGTACAAGAAAAATGGCTTTGGCATCATGCAAAGAGCCCAGTGGCAGCAGCACCACTCTCATAGGATGAAGACGGTGGTCAGAAAGGCATAAGCCTCATTAAATCAACCAGTATTCACAGGTAACTGTAGTTAACTTGGCAATGAAGTATGAACGTTCTGAGGCTGTAGGGAGGAGGCATTCTAGGTTGATGTGGGAGGCTGTTGACTGAATGTTGTGTTGAGGATGGGAGGGTACTACGGGGGTGTTGTTGTTAAATATGTTGCACGGTGTGAAAATGATTAAAAATGATTTCACGAGCACCTTGTTGATGTATGTTTTGCCCATGCCTTCTGTAAAGATCTTTTGATGTTGCAATATGGACATCCCAGAGATGCAACTATTAATCATAGAAATAGAAATACCACATAATTGTGCAATAGAGACCAATAAAGAGATTAATCAATCTGCTTTCACTGTGGCTTAAGGTATAACAATGTAAATCAGTACATATGAAAGTGCCTGAGATGCCTGGACTCATTTAATTTTCAGATATAATGAAGCCACTACAAGTTCAACTCCACAGGTATACACAAAATAAGAAAGGCTACATGCTCATTTGTATGTCTGCATAGCTTTGTGTCATATATGGTGTGCTACAAAATGTATGCTAACTTGATATTATTACTTCTTTTGAAAAATATGCTTAGATTTTTTTTTTGCTTTGATGAGCCGCTGAATTTTCTGCAACATGAATGCCTGTCAGTATATTTTTAGGTCCTGGCAGTTTACACAGAGTGCCTGCTTACTGCAGATGTGGAACCCACGTGTTCTATAGCGTATGACAACTAAATGCTGGTGAGGGTGAAGATAAGCCTTTTAAAGCCATACAACGACCATCATCATCCTCGTTTAAGAGGCAGAGGAACACGTCAGTCTAAGGGCAGCAGTCACTGCAGTCTGCTGTTCTCTGAGGGACACGCCGGCTGGTATCGGCTGGCCCGCTGACCCCCAGCTTGCAACGTTGGAGGCAAATTGAGTTCAAAACATTAAAGCAAGCCTCCCGTAACTGCGCACCATAAATCAGACCTGGAAAATTACGATACACGTTCAAGGCACAAGCTGATGTGAAGCAAAACATAATAAATGTTTTGTAATAAATTAATTGGGGTCATCGAGAAACTTTGATTTTCACATCATTTTAATATACAGGTGAGTATCTCATTTAAGCAGAGATTATGGCTAATGAATCAAATTGCTCGGAAAAAATGGTGCAGGTTCATGCATAGTAACCAAACACCTTGGCAACACAGCTCAGGGATGCCTCGTTTATTATGCTAAATAATGCACCGTGTTCAACTCTTCGGAAAATGACATGAAGGTCTCTTTGATTAATCCTACAGTAAGCTCATCATCACAATAGCAGCCCTGTTTATCGACCATGGCAACCCACCCATGTTTGACCACAAATGGTCGTAAGGGGCCATTCCCAGTGAGAACTCCACAACAGGGGATGATAGATAGAGACTGGGTCAGGGCCCAAAATGGGATCCCATCACTGTGGGTGTATGGGGAATTGGAGTATAAAATTTGTATTCTATTTTTTAGCAAGGGGTCACTTAACTGTGGATTTATGGTATCATTTTATTAATCTGTGTTTCTACAATGTTAATGTTGTTTTACTGTATGAGAACCACTGGAGGTTATGTGTCATTTTACCTCAGGTGAGTAAAAAATACTAGTAAAATTCAATTAAATTATATCCTATTCTACAGCAGTATATACTACTCTTGATAAAATTGAGACGAATAATAGTGCACTCATTTCAACTGTGGGGGAAAACATCCTGTTTTAGGCAATGGTGAAATCATGTTTTAGGCAATGGTGAGATAAATTCAGAAATCTAATCCAGGCAATGGTGAAATCATGCATTAGACAATGGTGAAATAAATTCAGAAATCTAGAGAGCCTGCACAACAACGCTGCAAACTCATTGTACAGCCTAGCCTATTCATTCCTGGTCCTGGAGATCCACAGCGTCTCAAGGTTTCCACTCTAACCAGACACTTAATTACCTCATTCAACAAATCTAGGTTTCTTTGAGTCATTTTTGTTCATTTCCTCAGTTCAGAATATGCTCAATTTCAACTCAGGGGGTGACTTTAATTGCTAAACATTAACAAAAATGCTAAATGTTTAGAAAAATGTCCAATAAATAAATATATATTTTTAAGTGCAAACATTATTAAAATAATGTATACCTTCATGGCAATTTCCTTTTACAATGTCCTATTCTCACAGGGATTGTAGTAGGCTCTGGTTTCAAAGTATTAGTGCTGATCCGGTGTCAGTTTTGACAAGGGAGTACGGGTATCATATGGACAAAAAATCTCCCTTGATCAGCTGTCAGACGATATGTAGGCGTCTGCTTGCGCCCGAATCAAAAATCAAACATTTTGATTTTCATTTTGACATACCTCGAAATGCTTTGCAAGAAATGGAAGAGGAAAGGTGCAATTTGGTCTCCCTTTGAGCAGGTTTCAGAAAATGAAGTCAAATGTAAACTTTGCGACACTGAGCTACTATACTCCAACAGCACTGAACCGATGCAAAATCATACCAGATATGCACACTCGACAGTGACTGTGAGTAACTAGCTGTGAAGCAGTCATGCTATCAGCTTGAGCCCGACTCTAATTCTCAACAAACATCAATGAGAGCTTTCATTTTTAAAAGGTGCAACACAACTAGGCAGGAAAACTCAACCAGTTGTGTTCCTGTACTTATTAAAGGAAAGAGTTCTTGACTTTCTGTTTGTTGTTTCTTAAAACATGTTCATTTAATATTTAGCCTGTTTTTTATTTTGTAGAATATCACCTACATCTTCTCTTAAAGATTCAGTAATCATATCTTTAGCAAAATTATTGGTGTGATCACACAGAAAAATCAATGACACATGTTTCGACCGCTTTTGAAATCCTGACCAAACCATGCAGCATGCAACGACACGGTGTCTGTGAACGTGGCCATCTTCTTTTTGCATCGTTATTATCGATGTATGGACTCTATGGAACATTCTAGGTGCTTGCCACTGCCGCCACGTCCAATCAGGTCAGGATTGTCATTAGTCACAGCACTGCCGCACAGCGCTAGCTGCTCCTCCTCCTTAGCCAAGCTGGCTCTCGATTGCATCCACACAAAAGGGGGCCTTCTGTATCTCCCAGTGCCTGAATGAGCGAGCTGCGGGAAACTGCATACGGAGTGACAGTCCAATTAGAGCAGGTGACAATGACAACCGAGAGGAGAATACGCGACGGAGGGGGGAAAAAAACGGAATAAACCCTTGTACACGTGTTAAGTGCAGCCACTGGAGCTGTTTTCTGTCAGAAGGTAATCATTTTCCTTTGATTAGAGCTTTTAGAGAAAAACCCTCAAAAGATTGAGCACACAATTTTATTCATTCATGATGCACTTGTTGATAACCTGTAGTCATAACTACGATAGCAAATAATTTAAGGTCTGCTGTGTTTATGTTTGTGCATATGAGTCTCTTACCTTAAGCTCTTTACTCCTGGGGGTAATGCTGCACCCAATTCTCGATCAGCAAAATCTCCACCTCTCATCCCTTCTCAAAAATCCCTAATCTCGAATCTCTTTCAACAGCCCTATCTCTCCATCTCTTTTTCAATTTATATCCCTCCATCTGTTTTCCCACATCTCGACCTAATGCTCACATCTAGTCAACAACGTACGGTAAGGCAACTGGCATAGGCCTTTTAAACACAGCATACCAGGTCAGACCCATCTTTTTCTATGTGCTATAACATCATAAGATACTGTGCAGTCAAATGACTGAGCAGTGGTGTGAAGAGGGTACAAGACTTCAGACTAGTTTTTGAAGGGAACGATATAGTGGTTGTGTATGTATAGGGAAGTGAAAAACAGGCAGAATTTCTCCAATCTCCCTCTTCAGCAATCTCCCTCTTCTGAATTTCCACTAATCAAAGAAAATGTGAATAGCAAGAGCCATTAGAATGCATCCCTTCTGCACTTCAGACACCCAAGAGGCTCTTTCTGAGGTAAGTAGCAAAGCTGAAGCACTCTGACCTTGAAGACCAGAGCCCAGTTCGTGACAGTGGGCATGTGTGCGTGTGTGTGTGTGCGCATGTGTGTGCATGCTTGTGCATGTGTGCTGAGTGATACTCTGTTATACAGTATGATGATGGGAGCACCCACTGTTGACCCTTTCTCTCCAAAGACATACAATCAATTCCTTGATTGATTGTTTCAGATGTTTGTCACATGATCAGATCAAGTGCACTTCTGGCCTTCAAATACAACTTACGATTGATTGGATCTATTCTCTCTGACCATGGGTTTTTACCTTTTCTGAGCAAGCTGTGGGTGTTTTGTAGCAGGATTGACTATTCAGAATTATGAACTGGTCAGATATCAGCCTATAATCCCTATTTCAATTAATGAATATGGTGAATTATTCAGTTTTATGTGTTTATGTGTGTGTGTATGTGTGTGTGTGTGCATGTATGCATGTTTGTTTATGTATGTGTGTGTGTGTGTGTGTGTGTGTGTGTGTGCGTGTGCATGTATTATGCATGTTTGTTTATGTATGTGTGTGTGTGTGTGTGTGTGCATGGTGTGTCATACATACCGTCTCCATTACCAGCAGAGCTCTGGGTGAGAAGATGAATAGCTCGCAGAACTCTAAGTAGTCTCTTTGGTCTAGCGTGTATAGTGGCCAAGTGTATTATCATTTCACAGGGTAATCCCAGCTATTTGGAGATACGTACATGCTTTTATTGTGGCTCATTCATTAAACTGGGGGGATAAAGTCAGTGTTCACTGTGGCTGGCACTGCCACCCCATCCCCCAAGCCCTCCCCCCTGGGGCCTGGGAACCCTCAGCTTATGGGAAACACTTTGTCAGTTAATCCACGCTACTGAACTGCTGAGCAAATGGAACAGGACCAAGTTGAGCTTTTTTTTCCTCGATCTAAAGAAGCTTAACAATGGTAATTACCTGGTCTGGTCCTTAAAAAAAAAAAAAGATATATACATATATATATATATATATATATATATATATATATATATATATATATATATATTATGATGAAATTGATTGCACAGAGCCCTGACCTCAACCCCAGCCAACATCTTTGGGTTCAGTTGGAAAGCCAACTGTGAGCAGTCAGTGGAGACAGAGGGCCACCATGAGCTTTGTACAGGGGCTGATATGGTGGCCAATGTATGTTTCCTTTTTTCTGAGGGGGAGGGGGGTGAACATGGACACACCACATAGGCCCTAAATTAGTGACTGCATGTAATCTGTTGGTTTATAATGGTTTCTCTCTCACCCTTTCATGTGCAAATATCAGGGCCTCTAGTAAAGTGGCTGAGGGTAGTGGTTATTACGCTCCTGTGATGGTTTGAGGGCGATAATCAGAGCAACAGAATGGGAAAGCAATTAAAGGAGTTGGCAGAGCAATATAGGGTGGGGGCGGGGGGGTGGAAGGGCATGGAATGGGGGGGGGGGGTATTGTGACCAGAGATGTACAGTACTCAATACACCTCGTGACAGTACTCAAAATACCCTGTGTTCAAACAGAGAAGCTTACTTTCTAAAAATCTCAGGGCCAATTACTGCAGATCTAATGAAGTAACAGAACCATTAAAAGAAATTAAAAGCTCAGCAGTAGTTTTGTTGTAACTAACTGTGCTCAGTTTTGCACAGATACCATCTGAATGTTCATACTGAAGAAAAATTCAGACTCTCTATATGCATGCCTTATACACCCATGTAGGTAACTTTAGTTAACTTGTTATTTAAATATACCATGCTGCACTTGTCAATGTGTATTCTGCATTGAAATACAATTTCACCTGTGCTTGCCACTATCTCATTGTGTTACTCATTCCTTTGGAGTAATGAAGGTGATAGCTTTATGGATGATATTGGCTGTACTTATATCTTTTTGGATGAAATCTAAATTTGTTATTTTGCCTGGCACTGTACAGTGTGTGTTGTATTGTTAATAAGTCATCCTGAATCAGGTGTTGGCCAGATAAATAATAACATGTTCCAGGGAACACAGATAAATGCAAAATAGTGTTTTCAGCTAACTGTACTTCACTCCAAAAAGCCTTTAAAGTTCTCTTGTACAGCTGGTTCAAAAGTGACTGGCAGACACTGTTTATGTGTCTACATTCATACAATGCTGGTCAAGATACTGCAAGTTCATGTGTCTGTCATGTGACTTTTTTAATCAGCTCTGTATTTTAATTACTATTTCACCTGACTGTGCTCTGCAGTACATTTCTGGCCTTGCCAGCATAGCTAATGCAGTGATAATGCTAAGTTCCTGTCACAAAGACAGAGAGAAGCAGGAGCCACTGAATTCTCTAAACTGCTTTAACAGTTTTTACGCTTGACTTACTGTGTGAGACCTATTGTCCCCAAAAGGTCAGACTGATACTGTGGAGAATAAATATTGCTGTGAGATGTACAAAATGATAAAACTGTGGAGAGTCTGAATACAAAGTAAAAACCAGACAGACACATGCAAGTACAAAAATAATATTTTTCTTACTTGACCTTTTAAAACATCTACTGCAATTACTCCAACCTCTTCCATTTGGACAACACATTAAAGCTTTTTTTTTTTTTTTTTTTTGGTTTTTGGCAAGCCCACATCCGCAGATTGATTGAGAGGCCTGTAATCATGCAAAAGCGATGGAGATGATTGCAAGGAGATGAGAGACACAGAACGAGAGAGAGGGAGAGGGAGAGACAGGGAGGTGGGGGTGGGGGGGGGGCAGCACATACTTCTAAACAGCACTCTGAAAATCAAAGATTTCCAAGGGGACTGGAACTGTTAATGCAGACATTTTGTGAAAACCTGTAACAAACCCTCAGCATGAGTGGCAACAAACACACATATACTGTACAGGGACATTGAATGTATTTTGATATTACACTGTGATATTAAAGTATCCAATCACCATCCTTGCATAAACAACCCCTGTGGGGAAAGCTACACACCTTTTTAAAGGAATATGCCTATTGCTGCATCACTTAATGTGGCTTACAATTTCACCGTGCTCATGAATTATGGCCATTCCATAAAAGCAGAGGTGGGTAACTCGGCTTCAAAGAGTAAAAAGACTGACCATGTATTTGCTCCACCATGCACTAAACCAGCTGATTGTAATTAGCATAACTCTTCAGCATGATAGGAGAACTAATTATTGTAATCAGCTGGTTTAGTGCATGGTGGAGCAAATACATGGTCAGTCTTTTTACTCTTTGAAGCTGGGTTACCCACCTCTGCATAAAAGTCTTGATTCTAAGTCACTGAGGTCTCTCAGAATGAGGGCTCAGGACTGACATAGTACATGTGTGCTGCTCATAAGAGCTGTAGGTTGTCTTTGCCTGTTAAAACTTTTGGATTCGGTTTATGAAGCCCCCATAGTTTGATAACCAATCTTAAACATGCCATTTTTTAGCACATTTTTAAAGGTTGTTATTAAATATGCTTGGTTTTAATTCACTTTGTTGATCCACAGATTTCATGTTAGCAAGTCTTGGCTTGCATTTGCATATATCTCTGATACGGTATTTGTCTTCATAAACAGAATATCTATAGGGTAAGGTCATTTGTAGTTACAGTGAAGAAATATTGCCTTAATTATAAGAAAATATGCCTTTATCTAAAGGACCATCCATTCTCTGGGACAAATGAGCACAGCAGTTCTTCAAACACTGTAAAACTGAAATGTCTGCTGGCCAGTCATTTTTAACTTTTTTTTTTTTTTTTTTTGCTAAAAAGGAATACAATCAAGAAGTAGAAATGGAATATTACCGCTCACCTTTCATTGTAATTATGAATACAAAAAGTACAAAAACCATTTGCTAGTAAAAGTAGCATTGATGTGATTTAGAGAGATTGAAAGGATCAAATTATACTTTAATTAGAGATTGGTAAAATGTGAGATTTAAAAGGTATGTAAGGACGCTCTCAAAAAATGATCAGTAACCTTACAAGTATTCTTGCATATTTAACTGTAGCCTGAAACTAATTTTACATTTATGAAAAAGAAGTCAGAAAGTATGATAAGTAATTTAAACTGAACTCTAAATGCACAAAGCATGCACAAAGTCAATGACCCTTTCTAGACAGTTTAAATAATGACTACTCTAGGCACCTTTTTACAGGTAGCCAAAGAGTAGGGCTACTTACCGCACAGTGCCGTGCTTTAAAGGAGAAGTGCAGAGATTGCTGAACTGATTCTTGTGCAATTCTCACAAAATGAGAGTTTATATTATTAGAAATGAGTAAAGCTGAAGTAAGTAAAGATGAAGCTGAAGGGTGAATCTGGCAATTTTTCTCCCGCATACAGACTAGTTCTGTATTCCGCGACCCAACTTCTCACTGGGTTGTTCATCAGCTCCATGTCCACTGTCCTCTGGCAGGCACTTAGACATGAGGCAGAGGTCACAGGTCATCCCCTCAACCCAAACAGAAACAGTACAGTAGAGATGTCCCCTCTGCTCTTGAACATGATCAAGTTCAATTGACTTCTATTCAGGAAGAACAGGCCTGCGGCATTTTACCATTTGTTGCCTTATGTTCAGTCAGAACCTTTATTTAAATTCTCGGAGGTACAATTGAGGGCCAGGCCCTCATTTTCAATGTAGCCGAGATTACAAACACAATTAAAACACAAAAAGTGTAATAAAAGATCATAGAATATAGCAACAGTAACTAACATAGTAAATAATAAAATAACTAGAATAAAATACAGTAAAATATAATTAAAAAAATAAAATAAAATAAAATAACCAACCCCTACCCCCACCCCCCCCCCCCCCACCCCACACACACACACGACCAAACCCCCAGCCTCAGGATGCCATTTTGCTGTTGAAAAGAATGCAGGTAGAGTAAAATGGCACTTTGTGTTGCCTTATGTGCAACAAGAAAAAAACGAAAGAGAAAGGAGCATTCTATCCCTGCAGATCAAGCCATTGGCCTCAGTTCGGGCTCATCTTTTTGTGCTTCTCAAAAAACGGTTCACTGCATTCTAATAATAACAATGAAAAGCACATTTCAATCACTTTCTTCAGGCAATTTCATGGTCTATGATGACCTCTAAGAAAAGAAGTCTCAGAAAGTGGAGAACGAAAAATGTCAGATTTTCGTGAAAAATTAAACCTGAATAAAGGCACGTTATTTTCCTTTTCCCGTTGTGTTACTTAGGCAAAAGGGGGTTCTCTCCTTGGGGGGTGGGCAACAATTTGAAGGCAGCAACTGAGTAATCATTTAATAGCTGGGAAATTATCTGAGCAGCAAAAAAAAGAGAAAGGCTGTAGGCAGTATATTTATTTTCAGATAGTTATCTTTTGTCACAGAACATTAACCCCAGATTTGGAAAGAGCAGCAAGGAGGGGTGGAGGGGGGAGCGAATGAGCGAGAGAGCATGAGAGAATGAAGGAATGAGAAAGGGTTATGGTGAGAGACGAAGGAAAGGCTGGTTAGAAAGAGGGAAAGGCTGCGAGAGAGGAAGTGAGGGAGAGAATGAGAAAGGAAGGCAGGATGGAAAATATAAAATAACGACAGAGGGCAGAGAAATGGACACATGATGGAGGGGAAATCACAGAATCACTCGTTTCATTTTTATTTTTTTCTCATTTTTATTTTTTCAGCCATGTCACTCTCATCATCCTTCTCCACTATCTAGCTTAAAACTTCACAGAGCGATGATGTAGGTATATTATAAATGTAATATCAATACATGATTATATGCTTTATTACATGTGGTTTATTATGCTGCGTAAGGCCGAAAAGCATTGATATAAAGTAGAAATTATTTTAAGTACTCCAGTATCCCAGGTAATTTCAATGAAGTGCTGGAATAGCCTGCTTGTTTGCCTTCCGAACGTTGTTAAAGTGTGCAGGAACAACACTAGCTATCTGTAACTGTTCAACCAACAATATTATCTGTAGCCTATCTGTATTCGAAAAAGAAAGAGGGGGGGGGGGGGGGGTGATGAACTGTCACCAAGGGGGAGGGGGGATGATGTATGTGCGTTCACTGCACTGTTATTTAATAACTGCATCTGCCATTGTGTCTGCAGATGAATCCCAACGCCTATTTTACTGTGCGAAATAAATACGATTGTTTAATTTCCTGTTTCTTGCTCACTTTTCCCAAAGTCGTATTTTCAGAATATCTTACAAATATTATTGGTCAACTTCAGGAAGAAACGCAAATTAAAAATGACTATAAATGGACCAATACACACTAGACAGAAATTTGTGGTCCAGGTGTTGGAGAGGTTTTCATGAGGATGCGCTGTGACTGTTTTCAGTTTCCAAACATTATATATTTGTGATTGTGAATTAAAATACAAAGTTGAAAAAGGGTTTTTTTTTTTTAATCAAGTTTTCATACAACTCATAAACAGAAACCATAGCTTGACCTGGCCTTGTAATTGTACTTTCACTGCTAATTTAATTAATTAGATTTATTTTACAGAGTATTTCAATTACCTGCATCTGTGACCCACAAAAATATACCAGATGGGAATAAAGCGATGCATATACATATCTCTATGTGTATGTGTATGTGTGTGTGTGTGTGTGTATGTATGTGTAAAATTCAGTGCAAATTCCCCCTGGGGATCAATAAAGTACCCTACTACTACTACTACTACTTATTGCATTATTGGTTTTTATTTCATAAAAAATTTGAAATTGATTACATTATTGGGAGTCATTACAGTATTGGTAGTTTATTTCATTATTAGTTGCTACAGGGCTATAAAAAGCTAAGATATTGTTAGAGGGTGAATTATTTCCATGTGATTTTAAAAGCTCTCGACGGGTGGCACAAGGGGGACCTACACAATATTAGGCAGGTGGTTTTAATGTTGTGGCTGATCCATGTATATTCCTTTAATCCTTATAGTGTTTCATTTCTTTAACATTTAAAGATTCTGCATTTATGCTGCCACTATGTTGATCAAAATTTAAAAGGCACCTGAAAATCATCTGAGACTTGACTTGTGTTTCATTACTTGTATCCTTGATGATGGCAAGAATGGATTCTATAAGCTAACATTATTACCCCTAAAACAACAGACTGCTAAAGCTGCAATGTGAAAATCTTGATAGAAAAATTTCTCTTGCATTTTCTTCCAAGCACTATAAAGTACAAGGGCAGTCCTTCCCCCCACCCCTACCGATACATAGGCACACACTGGCATGCACCCTTAAGTGTAATGTTGGTCTCCCATGTGTTATAAGCTCCATTCCGCAGGCAGAAAGCATAAATACAAGAGAATTGTCACCCTCTCTTTTTTTAACAATTTACTTGCCTCAAATGCAAAAAAATGTAAAAAATGACCTTGTGAGAAAGATGGTCTGGTCAGCAGACAGGGCACAGAGGATGGAGGGAAGCAAACCGAGGGGAGACGTTAGCTTTGTGGATAACAATATCACCAACAGCAGCAAGAAGCCGGCAAAGAGCACCTCTGCTGTGCCTTAATCGATTCCCAGCAGCAGAGATTAGCACAGCCAGACAGAGGGGTTTTGGGAAGAGTGCTGCAGGTCAGAGCATTTACACGGTGTCTACCTGCGATTTTAAAATCAACAGAGTGGGGGGGGGGGGGGGGAGAGAGAGAGAAAGGGCGATTTGTTACAGGGGGACAGAAAAACTCTCTCCCCAACTTAGCCTGATTGAGAAGGGTGACCTTGAGAAAGAATTGAATGATTGGGTATTTTCTTGTGATTTTCAGGGATTTTCAGGATTTTCAAGATGACCTCTGCTACTGATTGTGTGTGTGTGTGTGTGTGTGTGTGTGTGTGCATGTGCATGTGTGTGTGCATGCGTGCGTGCCTGCTTGTGTGTGTTTTGCTTAGTTTTGCTTGTATATCTGTGTGTCTGTGTGTGTGTACTGATAACTGAATTTATTGCCCATTACGTAGGCAAGGTTGATGAATGACAAATAAAACATCAATATATACTTATATACAAAGTGTTAATATTGTTGCTGCCTGATTTATTTGGCAGTCATTTTGTAACTGTTATTCATAGCCATGAACACGTTAAGTCCAGTTCGCACGATGAACATTACTCTCTAACCTATGCTAAGTCAAACTAGGAGGCTACAACATCAAGGTAATAATACAAAGTACAATATCAGTGCTATATTATAAGTGATATTGCATGTCTATATGTTTACAATATAAACTTATTTCTATAACATATTTCCGATGATAACCTATTTGAAAAAATAGCTAATTTCTGACAACTCAGTCAAAAGCAGTTGATATATTCTGAAATAGTCCAGGCTCTCATTACTTAGCTTGCCAATGGGGGATGGAGTAGAGGTTATGTGAGCATCCTTGTGTGTCCATCCATCTGCTTGTCTGTCTCAGAGGAGGACACCTAAAACAGTTATGAACGGATTTGGATTAAACTTCAGTAAAAAAATAATTGCCAATGGGACAAGGGAGGAATGATTAGATTTTATGGCTGACACTGTGAAGAGTGGCTTAAAGGTTTTCATTTTCGTTCTTTTTACAGACTGACAAGACAAGCACATAAGGGACATTCCAAAATCTCTTCACCACTTATACCAACACCTTATGGCCCAGGTTTAAGCATTGTTATTGCAGCTTTCACTTTGTAATATGAATGATGACAGGGTCCAGGGGGCACCAAGGCGTGCAAGATCATTGACTGGCCTAGGTGCTCAGAGTGTTGTTTGGATAAGATGGCCATGAATAAAGCAGTGTTCTTGAGAAAGGCAAGTGGAGGGCAACACGGCAAGAAAGTTCCTACTTACAGACAAATACTTTGTCACCTCAACATACGTACTGGCGTGCCGAACTGACACCACAAAGGGATAACTCAGTCAAATGACCCATGTCTGCCTTTCCTTGCAACTGACATAGGGGGGGATTGGAAGCCTGAGGCTGGCCTCATGAAATTAGTGGACTTGCTGGTCTT
Organism: Anguilla anguilla; assembly: GCF_013347855.1. NCBI lineage: Eukaryota > Metazoa > Chordata > Actinopteri > Anguilliformes > Anguillidae > Anguilla > Anguilla anguilla. The sequence goes on along the minus strand of NC_049211.1, from coordinate 15,913,632 downwards.
GTTAGAATCTAGACATCAACTATGCAGGCTTGTCACAATCAGTCGCAACTTATGCGATCCAATATATTATATATAATAAAAGATATATTTGCATCCAAAATATTTTGTGGACCACCCATTAAAACCATTGTCACGGCCTTAACTGTTGCAAGATAAGAAGCAATAAGCCATGATTCTTAGCACTGACATCTACTAAAAAGAAAAAATAACCTCAGTCTCTGCTACAAACTCTAGGGAGCAGCATCCATAGTTTTGCCTCTTAAGGCTTATATAGCCTTTAGCAATGCATCTGTAGAGGATGTAGAAGCACTATATCACCTCCATGTGAGCATTCAGTGACAGGGGGGCTATTAATGTGCTGCAATAACTCTCACCCTGGGCATTTTTCTTTTTCTTGCCTTGGAAAGCTCCAGAACTCATTGCTCATAAATACATCACTAAATGCAGGGTAGACAGCTAACATGAAGGCACCGTTGCCTGGCATCATTTCGTAATTGCATCCATCCTCACAGTTCACCTGGCTGCGGATGGATTTGTGCCAAGACTAAATAACCACAGCTAATTTAGAGGAGCAATTTCAGTCAAATTTGTTATGTTTGGAACAAACCCTGTACAATGGAAGAAATGTTCCTACTTTCCCGAGCTTTTCACAACTGAGAAACATTTATGTATCACCTACAGTGACAAATTGAACCATATTTAATGTGGAGATAGCAGAGGGCAGTTACTGCTGAGATCTAAGATCCATGCATTTTAGTGATGGAAAAAAGAACTCATGATTCAATGCATTTTTGCCACTGTCCATAAAAAATATATATTTGGATATGATAAAACAATAGATATGGTAACACTTTCCTGGACAAAATAAGCATTAACTAATTTGTGAACGTATGTGTAGACCATGATAAGATTATGCATAAATCATGATGAATGAAAAAAAATAGATTAATGCTTAAAACACTGAAAAATAATAATGCAGACTGTGTGAATGATTCTCATTGTTACGTATTGATTCCTTGTTAAAATATGGTGATAATACTACTATGAATTAATGCATTAATTATCTTGTAGAAGTAATCAAATGGGCTATGTGGGGTAAAACTAAGACATGGCAAATTGTGGGTAGGAATCATGGAGGGGGGGTGGGGTGGGGAGGGTGGGGGGCAGGGGAGGTTTGTTTTAATCGCAACCTGGGGGAGGTGGGGGTGGTCGGTCAATTTTTTTGCACCTGCTGCAGTTATACACTAACATATGCCAGCTGTTTGCTAAGGTATGGCAGCTATCATAGGCTACCCAGTTGAGGCCACTGGACTGATCCCCATTCGATCGAATGACCCAACTTAGCATAAGGGCATGGGTTTCAGTTGATAGCGACCCCCCTGCAAAGGATGGGTACTGCCACTGCTATGTGCAGCCTTGGTATGATGGCACCTATGAACAGCCTGAGTGGGGCTAGGTGCTCCCGGCAGACCCATTCAGCATATTGGCCGCCACCCGCCCAGCTACCAACCATATGTTGCGGTGTCATGAGAAGGCTAGCACACCGTAGACCTGAGCCCTCTCATCGATGGCGCATAAATACAAAATATCCATCTCCATTCACCCCCTATGGCCTTATTAGGGTTAGGGTAGGCCTAGACTAAACTCAACCATCTGGTGATATGGAAATAATGTATTAATACTGTATTTCCATATAATAATATACTGTATTGGTAGGGTTTTTCAACCTGGGTCTTTTAAGTGTTTTAACAGTACCTTTAAATACACTTACTTATAATTTCCATTTCAATATAGATAAAAGGTGATGTGACCATACGCTTACAAAATAAATGAAGCCATGCCATCAAGCCAATGGATTTCCTCCCAGACCATCTAAGGTCTAAAATAGGGAAAATGATCAATATACAACTGGGAACCCCGCAAATCATAAAAGTGAATATGGTTGTGGATGAAGGAATTGAGTACATTTTCAATTCAGGAGTCAGAGAGTCTTTGGAACCAGAGACAATTTGCATGCATTTGCAAAATTAGCATACATTAGCATGGCTGTACTCTCACATCACACTGTATAATTAATAACGCTTTCATTTCACAAATTATATACCATGGCACCTAGATAAAATTGATGTCCCAAACACTCTTGCCCCGAATTTAGAGGTCAGAACGCCAATATAGAAAATAATTCCAAAGGATAATTTTAAAAATGTATGACATTTCATTAATTCAAAGACTTGTAGAAAATAAAACTAAAAAAATAAGTTCATAATGTCATATATTTCCAGTGACCTTGTTGCAGTCTGCCCCAACCCTGACAACAAACATTGCACTGACTAATACATTTTACATTATTGTAGAAAAAGTCTTGCTATAGCTGACTGTTTGGTCAGCCTCAGCAACCGCATGTTCACATATTCCACCAATCACAGATACACACCACTACATGTACTCATACTCAACCTATCACATGCACACATCACTAATGAAGTCCCTGTTTGAACCGATAGTTAGACCTCTCAGTTGCTACTGATTGTCTGTGCTCCACATTGCATGCTATACCTGCTGCAGCTCATAGAATTGTGCTCAACCTCCACCACCCCAGTGTTCACCTGTTGTTTGGATCTGCTTGTAGGTACTGGGGGGTTTTAGTATTTCTCCCATTCAGAAGAGGATATGTGTTGGGATCCCCTTTTTGATAAGTTAGTGCATGTTGGTGCGTGCATAAAGCAGAAGCATCCCGAAGCAAAAATTATTTCTTTGCATATTCATTAATATATTAATCTAGACACGTGACTTGTCTTGACTGAAACATAAATTATATGATTACACTACTAGCTCATCCTTACAGCACATCATTTGCATACATTTCTGATGGGTGTTTTGTCTTTATTGATTACTGCGGCTATGCTTGAAGTCTAGTAAATTCTGGTTAAGTTGACGACTCTGAAATTACATGCAATTAGTATTGAAGTGCAGTTTTATAGCAAGAAGCTAATTTGATATGTGTTTAAATCTGCTCATTAGAGAAACTCAAGGGTTTAACGTTATGCAATTAGCTACACCACCACTGAACAACATTCAACTGCTTTAAAATAGCACAGGGCTCCGTAACAGCACCAGAATAATGCCGTTTGGCCTATATCTAAGCTTGCATGCATTGAGAGAAAGATAGCAGCAAAGGGAGATTTTGGGAGCTTGACAGAAGCATTTTATCATTGTGCTCTTTTGCTGTTGGTGTGCAGAATTTTTTTTTTGGATCATCACAAGAACAATCATATTTAGATTATTACATGATATTATAGATTTTTTCTAAAATATCCTATAAATATACTCTGTCTCTTCTGCAGCAGTTTTGACAAGTACCTTTGATTCATGGGTTGTAGTGTCTGCCATGGTGTGACAACTACATTTGTCATAAAATTAGCAAAATTGATTATGTTAATCTTATACTCCACTCCACATCTGATAAGTATTAGGAATAGATTATTTAAACTGACTTTGAGACTACTTCAATGATTTGCAGAACATGTTGATCATAAAGTACCTGTTTTCCTTCCTCTATTTGATGGTAATACTCATGTTAATCAGAGCTGGCCCTGGGGATTTGGTGGCCCTAAACAAGAACATTGCTGTGGTCCGAAAGTGCTCTGACACAGATCACACCCACCACTTAAACATGAATTATGTGGCCCAGGGACGACTGTGGCCCTAAACGACCTCATAGAGTGTCATAGGCTGGCCCTGTGATACAAAAGCACAGGCTGCCTAGGTAAAGCACAAAGCGGAGAGATGCAGATGTTTCGGGACAGGTCAGAACGGCGAAACTCTGCATCCTGTGTGAAGGAGCGTGCCGCTGCCACTGAACTGTGAACGGGAGATAGCCTTTGGGCAAGACGCGGACCACGACCTTTCAAATGCAATCCCGGCGCCTTGGCCCCATCCCAGCTCAGCTGCGCTATCAGAGCAGATAACATGCTCAAGTAAAGGTTACCATCCACCGTGACATTTCCGTTCTTACTCAGCAACCTGTACCTAGATTCTTCATTCCGATGCTGTAGGCCAATGAGAGGCTTACTTCTGGCCTGTATCGGAGTCACATGCAAATGAAATGCACTTAAGTGCTTCAGTTGCAAGGATCCAGCTCTTTTCTCAAAGCACATCACAGTCTGGGCGAGGATTCAGAGTTTGTTTTGAACTAAAGCACTTACCGAGAGGAAAACCACTGGGGACGATGTTCAGAGAGATTATTTCAAATAACTGAGTGTTGTAAACCAAACAGCTTTTTGGAGAGGGTTCAACTGATGCCAGTGCCTTCTGGGCATCCTTTTATATAAAAACAGTCTCAAAATATGTTTTTTTCAAAATAACAAAGTCACAACGCTAAAAATTTGTTGGTGCCATTTTCAATTAAGCTATTAATTATTTATTTTTTAGATTTATTTATTTATTTATTTATTTATTTTGCTGCTCACAATACAAATTTCCAGTGTAATGTTAAATCTAACTGGCAGAATACAGATATGAACTAATATCAGAGCTGTCAGGTGAGTGAGTGACAGTGTCATTAGCTACTTAACCACAGCTTATTTTTATTTTTTATTTGAATGCATAACCCCTGATTCTGGGCATATGTAATAGCAACCAAATTAAAACATCTGGATTGTGACAAGCTAGTTGATATTAATCTTGGAGAGCTCACATTAGCTAAGCACGGACATCTTTCCCTTTCTGATGTTACACCTCTTGTGGTCCATTTTAGTGCCATGTGGGTTACTTGGTCAAAATTTCTGCAGCTCAAAAAATGTTTTTGTTATTGTCATGTAGAAAAGCCAAGTAGCCAACTCCTCAATAAAAATGCTAATGGAAATTGAATTACAAAAAAATAAATAAACAATAAAATCAACCTTCAAAAACAATTTCCAGATTTAGTGCTAAATCATGTTTTAGGATGATCACCTAGCCATTATTTCTGATTTAGTCTTGGGTCAGAGCCTGCACTGAGCATTATCCCTTTGAAGTGTACATTGGATTTCACTGCAACCAGCCTAGCGTGTGCTGTCAGCTCCATGCGTATATATTTTAACCAGTGTTAGAGGAAAATTAATTCAGTAGCATTTATAAAATAAAAATTTACTTTCAGAGACGTCTTTCCAGGCTCTAAGCTAATTAAGACGGATGTGCTGAAGAATTAAAAGAGAAAAGATATGGGAGGGGAATGCCAGAGCAGACACAGCAGCTGGCTGGAATGTGAACATGAAATCAAAGTCAGGTTTTCATCTCCCCTCGTTCCCTCCTTTGGAAGCGAATCAGTATGTTCACACTTTTAGGAGGTTCCATCGGCTGCTTAGTTGTGTCTCTGTGCTGCGGCCATTTGGGATGAGAGCATTTCGTGAAAAGTACCACCCCTTTCATTTGTGGCAGAACTGCTCCAAACTTCTATAAGGATCCCACTCCAAATCACCTCAAACGAGGCACAGAATACTCTTCAGGGCAAAACAGTAAGTTTCCAAACAGAAATAACAGGATCTATTTATGATGGGTCTTTAAGATGAAAATTATTTGCTTTTGAGCCCATTTACCTATTCATTTTTAGTAGGAGTTTATTTAGTTTCCTGTGACTTACACACCTCTTTGTCTATTACATCCAGCCTGTACATTAGAATAGGATTTATTAAAATGATCTACTCAGTTCCAAAATTCCCAAGCCTGGACATAAACCCAATACATTGGCTTCATAAAAACACTAAAAATTATACACTACATACAAACAACTTCCTTTCGCAGCCAATTATGAACATCAGGCATGTGAGTATTATGAGATTATTGAGCAGTTCTTTGAATTGCAACCAAATGCCATTATCTTTTAACAGAGGCATTTAAATAGGGCTTCAAATTCATCAACATACCCAGGGAAACAAAGCTGGAATGGATTTGAAAACGAAATTGAGGCACACCATTTGCTTGCATGCACAAATTGTTTTACCTGTGGGCCCAGGATCAGCTTAGAAAAACGCAATGATGCCATTGTTTTTATGTGCAAAATGCAGAAACTGATCCAGAATCAGAGCTTGAGGGCAGAATCTATTCGAATTGACCCTAGTGATGTATTAGATCAATGGTATGGATTAGCTGCTGCATGCAGGACTGTGCAAACAATCTGTTTCAAATAAGCATCACATTTTATAACACAGCTTGAGCATCATTATCGGAAAATGCAACACAGGCAAAGTGTTTCACTGGACACACAAAGAATTCATAAATCACTCCTGTCAGGACCATTGACTGGTGATGTGCTTAGTTTTTAACTTCCAGAAAAGTTCAAATTCGATTTCAAGCCAAATTTTAAACAATTGCATAGTAATTGTATTATAATCAGAGCTAGTGATTATCTTTTATTTCAAGGATCATCTCTAACTACCCTTTAAAATAAAAAGTAAGGCTCTAATGGACATGCTCAAAAGTCACTTGAAGGAGGACTGACTAATAATGCACTATGCGTCTGCCAATTGCTTCAATCTGCCACCTCAAGGGAGGGGAAGGGAGAGCACTTCTAAAAAGAATGGATGTGAAACCAGAGAACCAGTGCAGTTTAAACTACATCCTCCACACAGCTTTTTTGTTTGTTTTTTTCTTTTTTCTGAGGAGTCAAGAGAATAGGCTAAGGATTGGATTCCCTGGTGCTGACACAGTCTACACCCTCTGACATACAGTGCACCTGGGCTCTCCATGGACGGGCAGCTGGATTCACCATGACACCTGGCACAGTTGAGAGGCCCAACACCAACAAAACCAGCAGACACCCGCCCTCCACCCTGCAATGACAAGAATGTCAGTACTACCTAAGAACCAGTATTCACTTATTGTGTGTCGCTTTCGCATCTGCCAAATAAATGTAATACAATGTAATGTATTGTATCCGACATCACTGTCCTCTAAATAGCTGCCTTCCCTCTCCCTTTCCCCCTCCTTCATTTCCTCCTGTACCATGAGAGACGTGCCGTCTTTTTGGAGTTGTCATGGCAGTGTCAGTGCCCTGCCACTCACCCCCCTCCAGCACTGAGTATTATTCATCTAGATGATAAATTACAATCCTTTATACATGCAATTCATCAACTGAACTGAAATGTCGATACTTGAAAGTACTATCAAGGTTCTGTACAACAAGGTGCTGCGTGTGTCAATTCCATTCGTCGTGTTATCATCTGAGCCAGATGAGAAGTCATAAGAAATTCTATATCCATTACAACAGCATTATTCTTTTGAGATGAAATTCATTACGCACTTGAATAAAGCAAAAAAAATGTTTATTCAAATAAGATGGAGCTAAATGCAATCAAATATGAGTACTGCAATATCCATACTGTGGGAAAATATAATCAAATAAATACAAATAATTAAATCTAAAGGAATTATAAAATACATAACACTTCAAAATTCTAAAATAAATAACACTAAATTAATGGATGGAGAAGTGAAAGTGTTGCTCATACTAATGATGCTGTATGCTACATTTGCCTTCCTCCCCATCTTGAATGACCAACTACCCATCACCCCGCATCTGCCCCAGATGATGGCAACAGAAGGTAATTGGGTCTATTCAGCAGGTGTATTGCGGTGAAGAGAGTCTTTGTGAGCAATATATTGGGCTCTGTAATTTTCTCCCTGGATGACCACCAATGAGAGGCTAGCTTTGTGTGGCATGAGACGAGGTGACCAGGGAGAGTGTGGTGCTCAGGGTGTGGTGGGGGATGGGGGGGGAGTGGGAGGGGGTTTGTGGAGAGTTGTGTGTTGTGTGTGAGATCAGTCTAGAAGGAACCCAGCCCAATGGCTTCAAAGTATGCGGGGGGGGGGGGGCATGTTGTATCCATGTGTGCACGTGTGTGTGTGTGTGTGCCCGCTTCTGTATGTGTGTGTGTGTGTGTGTGTGTGCATGATGTAAATGACTTGACACACTGTGTCTGGGGACATGTTCTCCAGTGTGCAGTTGTGCGCTCAATCCTTTCATAGCCATTTCCTAAAAGCAGGTATTCTTAGATGCTTCTGGAATCCTCAGTAAGTACAGCTATAAAGGGATCAGTGCTGGATCCACAAGCTCTCAAAGGAGCCATGCTCCTGAGATTAGACATATTAAGTAGGCACAGTACCATGGCATGATCTACACTTTACTAAATCAATGCCTTACTAATCAGTCCATCTTCAGGCCTGTAATGTTCCCGATAAAAGAAAAATTGGACAGAAAAGAGGGATGGTGTAGAAATGACCAGTCACTCTAAGTTTCAATCTCCAGTGATCTTGAACAGTGAATCACAAGCATCTCTGTTCTACTGCTTTGAGTCCAAATTTCATTTAAAAAGGAATGAGCAGTTTAGATGATATGATACAAGTTACGAATCATAGAGAGGCAAAAAACAAAAACAAATACAAAACAGTATCTACCACTTATTGCCTGATGCTGTCCATTATGGAAGCCTACAGTGATTTGCACAGAAATGGCCATTTTCGGAAGATAGCACAATCAGAAAAAAGGCCATAACAATGTGAACGAGAAGCCAGTGCAATTCGCTCACCTCTATTCTCCTGCAAAGAACTATGGTGCCCAAGTGAATGATTCATTTATTCCAAACAAAATTACCCCTGGCCTGCCTTTGCACACCGCCTGTTCACCCCACTCAATAAAACACACACAGATGCACATGCACACACACACTCACAGGCACACAAACACAAGCGAGCATGCACACACACCCTCACACACACACACACAAGTGCATATACCCTCACACCCTCACACATACACACACACAAATGCATGCACATGCACACACAAACACACCCTCACACACACACACACAAACCTTGTCCTAGGAGTTGTTTCTCAATGACACCAATGATAAACCATAGCGAGATGCATTTACCATCAGCAGGGTTTCATTACCCCAAACAATGCAGCACACAGTGCCATTAGCCATCACATCTGTGGCTGTTACTGGTACCATGTAACACACTGTCAGCGCCCCCTGTGCATACTCTCCCTTACGTGTCTGGTGCAGTGCATGTTGGGACAGCAGACTGCGGACTAGAGAAATTGACATGTTTTGGAGTGTGTAATGGCTGAGAGAGCAGGGCAGTACACGGGTCATTTACAGTGGATGGCCCTTACACTGGAAGGTGGTATGGTTGCATCTTATGAGCTTAGAAAGGCTGCCTGCTGCCTCTTTGCTTTGCGATCATTAGAACAGAGATGGATTGGTACTACAATCCCAGTCACTCAATACCCTGATGCAGGAAGCCAGCAGAAAGCAGCTGACGATTGGTTAAAAAAAGAGCACCATTACTAAATGATACTCACTGCAACACTTGATGTCTTTCACATGCAAACCTGCAGAGGCTGCAGTGGGTTCAGAAAATCAGGTGGAGGCCAATGGCCTGATTCCATCCGACAAAAATCTTGGCCGCCATTCCTGAGGCAGGCTGGAATGGGACTGCTGAGGTGTGCAGACGTCAGCCGGGATGGTGTTCATGACAGGTGACTGACAGGACAGAACAGAGGGCGCTGCCTCGTCACCTAACACCAACCAAGGTGTGAGGAGTGTAATAAGAGATAGCCCTGACCCACATCCCCCGGATCCCTTTTATCAGTATGATTCATTAATCACGGAGGCAAGGGCCAATTAAGGTCCTTCAGCAGGGGTTCCCTCTTGCTGCAGTTCAGTTAGTCAGGCACAGTGATATTCCATGACCTGGGCAATGCCCCATGAGACTGATGAACATGACATCCATAGGCATCCCATGTCTTTCCTGTATTCATGTCCTCCTCACAGTAGTGACATGCAAGAATATGATGATGAGTGCACATATTAAACCTGCAAGGGGACATGTGACACTGTTCTGACAAATACACAGGAGTTTCTGGACTGAAATACACAGGCTAATCCAAAACATACCAGCTTGTGCTCTGAAAAATAAATAGCACACATACATAGCCTTGCTAAAGTACACACACATGCACACGCACATGCACATACACGCACGCACACACACACACACGCACACACACACTCAAAGCCATACAAACTCACAAACAAACCATTGTGATTCTACAATAACAGCGCGCCATGAGCACCAAGCCACTTTGGGTTGTTGTCTGTTTTTGAAGGACAGAACAGATTTGGTGCTAGTAGTATATTTACAGAGGGGGGAGCCAAACAGCAGCACACTCTTGCGAGGAGTGGTGGGCAGGAGGAGGTGGAGCTGTGGGGGTTTTGGGTGGGGGTAACAATGAAGGGGTGTGCCGCCACCAAGCCGGACAGGGGTGGCTGGGGAGATGAGAGGATAGAAAGAGATGGCAGGGGGTGAGGGGCCCCAGCGAGAGAGGCACTCAGCCCACAATACCTTCAGCTCGTCTGATAACGAGTCCCGCTCCTGCCGCTCTTCCCACACCTCACTGGAGAATAGACTCACGGTGCTGCTCAGCTGCCGAGTCCTGTCTCCAGGTCAATTCAATTGAACTTCAAGGAGAAGCAAAAGGGGGGGAAAAGAAAACAATCTGTGTGTGATTTATCTCCAGTGTCTTCCCACGGGGGCGACGTGATGTCTAAGTTGAAGGGGGTTTCCGAATTTCATGAATCGTTTTTAAAATCAAAACGCTCTTCATTGGGTCCACAAGATATCGTAGTCTTATGCTGAGGATTACGTTCAATGTTTATTTGTTAAGTTAATATAGCATAATTAAAAGACATCTGGTTTTTAGAATGCATTAAAGATCGGGTTTCTTCCCTCCCCTGTTCACACCGAAGCGATGATGTGTTAGTGATTTTGTTGAGGTTTCGTGACCTTTCTTTCCATTAGTGCGGCGATATGTTTTCTGGCCACGTTTGGCCCCTTTCAGTCATTCCTTACCTCACCGTGAGTGTTTGTCACCCAGTGCATTTGTCTCGTCACACTGCAGAATCCGGCTGGGAATTGATAACTTGGAGCTGAAACAAAGCAGGGAGAAACAAATCAATGCAGAGTTCATACAAATGTTCAACAGGGTTTCACATTTCTGCTGGTTTTAAACACTTCGCAGCTCAAACCTTTCTTACGAGATCAACTGTGAGCTTGCCGCCCTGTATCTAGTGAACAATTTCAACTCCTCTGAATAACTGAACCTCAGCCATTTGGGCAAATTAGCCCCATTATTTGCCATTCCTTTGACTTATATATGAATGGGAGCCTCTTTGTGTATATATTTCTAGAGGTATGTATATATTTTTGATGCAGATGCAGACACATTTTTCATTGTATGTTTTGCTTATATTTTGTTATTAGCGTGTGGGACTGTGATGTCCTCATATTTTTGTGTATGTTTTGGGTCCTCTCTATTGTGCGCATTTACCATTTAGACACATGTGGGATGTATTAGGTGTGGCTTATATATGTTGTGTGCCACCTATTGTTATTATAACCCTGGAGAAGTCCAAGCGTAGATATGTGTTGGCCTTTTATTGCCTCATTCTAGCCCATTCATTGAAGGCTTTTTATCTATTTTTTCACCCGAAGACAGAGTGCCTTGGATTTTTCCTTAATACTGCACTTTTTAAAAGTTTATTCACTTTTCAGAGGCATTTTTTCTCAAGGATTATTGTTCAGCATTAGCCCCAAAAGCCATTTAGTCTTGATGATTGATCCAATTAATTAAATCTGGGTTTCCACGAAGCAGAGAGGGAAACGGTGCTGGATCAGGACTTTTAAAGCATAGGCACTGATCCTGGATCAGCATCCACCCATTTCAGAAAGTGGTCAGGGGCAGGATTAGGGGCGGGGAAATGGATCCTGGATTTGCTGTTGGGGCAATAATCGTCCAGCACATTTTTCGACTAGGCTCGCTAATGTATTCCTGATTCTCTCGGACAATTTGCCTGCCATTAAAAATAAATAAACTGATATTTTAAAACACATTGGGTATTTTTCTATTCATTTCAGCCCTGTTATTTATGTGTGTTTTACATATAACTGTGGTCTCTTTTAAAACCATATTTCATGAAAGCAACATTTTCATCCATCCATCAATTTTCTAAACCGCTTATTTCTGGTCAGGGTCATGACATTTTCCACAGATTAATATGATAAAGCCATTGCTTTCCATTGACGTTTTCTGCAGGTCAAAGTTTGATAGCGTGCAAGGTTCTATGTGTGTCATATCATCCACAACTCAATGGATGGTTCCACACTGCATGTCTTGTAGCCCCACTGGAGTAGACACACCATTCAGCATGTCTGGTGGTGGTTAATGCATCATCCTTCAAGGGAAAGAAGAAAATAACAGTGTGTGTGTGTGTGTGTGAGAGAGAGAGAGAGAGAGAGAGAGAGAGGGAGAGAGAGGAAAGGGAAGATGGGTGAGGGTGTCAGGGGGGAACAGAGAGGAAGAAAAGGGTGACTGTGAGGACAGAACATGGAGAGACACTGAGGGAGAGGGATTTGAGAGGAGGAAGGAGAGACAGGTTCAGAATGTAGAAAAACAGGAAAAGTAATGGAGAGAAGATAGAGAGAAAGGTGGAGGAATAAAGACCAATGGGGAAGAGGTCAAATTTTATTCTTTATTCTTTATTCTCTATTCGGCAGACAAACGTGATTCCAGGAGCAATACTATGGTCGATGGCAGAATCACCTCAATACAACTGAATCTGTGGCAGGTCCATGGCCCGTTTCTCCATGACTGCTGATGGATTTCTATGCTAGTAGGGTGGAAATAGTAAAACCGTCTGACAGAACTAAAAACAAACTGAGTAAACACACAGCAGAGAGAGAGAGAGTCGTGTGGTGACAGCTGGGGCATTGCAGGAAACGTAATTGATTTTAATGTAATCAGTACATTTTTTTCCCTTAAACCCAGAACGGATGGCCTGTTGGTGTGGAAACTCTGTAATGTGTAATGTTCTATATACAAGGCCAAACACAAAGGGGAGGGGAATGAAACATGTGCATCCAGCTGCCAGTTCCTTTCACTTCAATTACTGGGGGTCCATGCAACTGGCAGAGGCAGATCACATGGGCCCAGCTGAGCAGAGCAGTCTCTAGGATTCGCCGCTCAGTTTTCCCAAAGACACCATTTCTGATCTATAATTAAATTAGATTTGGTTTTCCTTTCAAGTAATTTGAAAGCAGATTGTACCTGTCAAACAAATTCAGGTTATCCTTGGACACAGCAGATAATTAAGTTTGTCGTTACTGAAGTCTCTTTTCCATCCATTGAGCAAAGGAGTTGTAGACATGCGCGGTGATTGTATCTGATGACTTGAAATGCTAAAATTCAGCAGCAGTTCACCTGTACTTGCTCATTGCTAGATAAACCAGTAAAACCCAAATTTCATAGCTGTGCAATTCACAATAAAATAGCATTTTTTTCTCAGTTTATTGAAGTTATGAAACACAAAATGCCTGACTGAATATATGCAGCCTCTGGTAAGAAAAGAAAGAAAAGCAAATCACTACTTTTTATTCAGGAAAGCTGGACAGAAACTCCCAGTCTTAAATACAAATACATTAGTCCATTTTGGCTGAAAATATGTGACTTTGCTAAAGGTAATGATACCTGGAGTTTGAGATCATTGGGGAGTTCCTTTCATCCTATCTTGATTACAGATCATGACCCAAGATAAAAGCACCAATAAGCTAAATGAGAAAAATAAACTTACCTTCCAGTTACAGTGCTGCTTCATCTCCATCAGAAAGAACATTCAGCATGGTTGAGCAAATACATCTCGTATCAAGACCTCCTCAACATGTTTATATTTTAAATGTATTTATTTTGAGGGGGGGGCAGAACCATTCATCTTTAACCAATAAACTGGAGCATTTGACTCAGATTGGTTCCAAACCGTTTGGTTGGTAAGTTTCAGGAGAACCATAAATTTCGGGATAACATTTCATTATCCGCACCCTTTCTGCATGTGAAAACTGGTAAACGTACTGTATTGGTCTTCAAACAAAGTAGAAAAGAATTATTATAGAATTTCATTTAAAGAACTGTACTGGTGATCAAATGCTTTTCAATTACTTTTCAAGTTTATGAATAGTTTTTGACTTTGTGTGAGTGATTCCCACACTTGCAACACTATTTTAGTAGTATAGCTTGTTTTCCACGTGCACTTGATCCAAGTTAAACCACTAAATTTTGCACTTTTTCTCAAATTTGATTCTCTACTACCATCTAGTGGTCATTGCAACCCAATATCAACCATCACAGATGAAACCATTTGACCTAATTTGGTAATAAACATGCAGCAAGGTTAGAATTTCTATTTCACGTTCAGCATGCAGAATAATAAAAGTTAAGGCATTAAAGAGGGCCAGTGCTGCTGCAGCTCCTAAGATGGCTAAATTAATTCTAATTGCACCAAACACAAACTGATCACAGAATGTGGAAAATATTCAGTTGTAATCAAATTCCCATGATGTCACTGGTTAGGGGTGCTTGACTAGCAAATAAGCAATAATAGTTCATAGAACACAAATGATTATGAATTATTATGGGCTCCACTGCCTCTTAGCCTCCCTAGAATGTTAAGGCTCTCACCCACAAACAGAACATCAGTGTGGTACTGATCCTTCATTAAAGCCAATGGCAGCAGTGTCGACACCTTGCTGGATTTGAGCTGACCCGAACTGGACCTCCTTCTTTACCATGACTTACAAGGCCTTTGGCTTTCCCACCTTCCAGCCTCTCATGGACGATTCAAAATGGCCCTGTCATGGAGCCAGCAGCAGGTGCTATAGCAGAGTGACCGGTGACAGGAGAGCAAGAAATTGTGAGCCCCATCATGGGTGGAGCTATCATGTGCTGTCAATCACTGTCTCAGATCAACCAATCAAAGAACACAACAGTGTTTAGTGTAAAACTGTACCCCAAAGTGAGATCTACATCAGCAGAGAGAAAGAAAGCATCAAAGCATGAATGGTATAACAGAGCAAGGACACAATATTGCTTACACTTACTGTATTGCGTCAAAATAAAATACTGTGCTCGTGCTATACATGCTATACGATCAATATCCATAAGAGGGCAGCCTACATCCAGGTATGGACCACAGTTAAATCAGACAACGGAAATATCTAAATGATCAATTTTATAACCAAGCCAATCAAATGAACAAAATTATTACAGATGATTATAATTTAGTTGTCTATAAAATTCAAAACACAATTAAAAATACAAAATGATGTAACTATCAGCTAGAATGTATTCAGTGGAACCAAAACTGTAGCTTTAATAAAGGTAACTCAAGCCAAATTGATCCACTATATTAAAAGTGGTTTATAACAATGAAGACATATATTAGAAAAGGGATGTACAGAATAAATGATTTGGTCATGAGACACTCGCTTTTCCTACTGAAATAGTTTTTGATACTCTTTTTTCCCACGGTCCGCAGGAACTGGCGCCGTGGGCTATGCATGGAAAATTGTGGTCACTCACTCACGGACGACCTTTCAGGGACGTTTTGTGGGACGCATGCACATGTGGTGCTTCGTTTAGTAGGACGCATGCAAAGGTGGTGCCAGCTAAAATGTGCCTGCGGAAGTGAGTTGCGCCATGGGTCTGGACAGTTCTGTGCTTGTTAAGGGTGTGTCTGCGTGTGTGTGTGTGTGTGCGCGTGTGTAGTGGAGTCTGTTTATTACTGTATGTTATAAATGACAGTATCCTACACTTCAGAACAATGTTAATGGAATGTTTATTACATTGCGACAGTTATTGCACAAAACTGCAGCATTCTTACTGCAGACCCTCTTTGTAATTACCACAGAGAGATGCAGAACACATCCCATCCTCTGAACAAAGGAAGTTAGAGATGACTGTTGAGATGAAAATTACTCCATGACGGTGGATTGACTTGGTCTTTTGTTGTCTGAATCTGAAACAAACTTTAGGACTACTGTTCTCCATCATTCTCTGTATCATTTGGACCTAAACCATTTGAAGTCCTAGTGAACATTACCGTGTGGAAAGCAGCCAGAAATATTTCCTCCCAGCCTGTGGTATACAGATACAGCATCCAATTTGGAATGTAGGATAATTTGAGTGAACAATTTTGCCAAAAAATGTTCGCATATATAATGTTATAGAGTTCTGCAAAAAAAATCTGTAAATGCATGATACACATTTTGTTACAATAACCCATAACAATAGACACCTGAAAAGCAAACATGCCTTTGAAAATGCTGAGAAGAAATAGAATACAAATACACTGTGGGATATTACACGACCATTGTGAGCTAGATGGTTTATAAATGCAGCCTTTACAAGTTACCTGTTACATGCTGTTTTATGTCTGTTCATTTGTGTCATAGAGTGCTGTGCTGCTAATACTGTAGTGCATCGGAGGTACTTAAAAGCCCCAAAATGAGGACTGGCAACACCGATCAAGGATTGGTCCCTTACTCCAGCTGTAAATAGCTCTCTGACTGTCATGGTCAAGTCTCTCATCAAATACTCAGTGGTTTGTTTTAGTATTTGTCCAACCTAACAAAATAAAAAATTTAAAAAGACACAAAAAGGCAAAGGGAAAATGACCAGCATTAAATGAATTCCGTTTGTTCCAAATTACTAGGTTTGTGCTGGACTAGGTTGTGCTGGCTGAGTCTTTGGCCTCATCAAACTTTCTCTATGTCGCCCATTTTTACAAGACTTCTGTCATAAAGTAGATCTGTTTTTCATCTCAAAGGAACCTTGCCTGCAGCCATAAGTCAGCTATAATTTTGTGAGTAAAATGCTGGAAATATCGTGTCAGGTTTAGGGGCCGTTTCATTTAATGCCGTTTTAACCCAAGATTGATCTCAATGTTTTTGTGAAAAAAGATTTATAGCGTATTATTTTTATATATATATTTTTATTTTTTTTATTTTTTTTAACAGTGTTTGCATTGGTAATATTAGTAGATTGACTCTGGATAGTAGTGCGTTCACAGTGGAACATAAGGTTCTTGCATCCAGCTGCAGACTTAGTGTGGACAAGGGTAGGCAGGCTTTTCACAGTGCTCACCACCCCAGCCTGGGTAACACTGGCATTCAAACTGCTTGACCATGTGCCGCGTGGCCCGCTGGCTGAGCTGCCCGTGCACACTGTACCGGGGCGACCCCCTCAGGCCTGGGGTGGACAGTATGCTCCAGTCCTGGGGCTCCAGGTGGAGGAAGGCAGCAGAGGAGCGGTCCTTCCTCTGGCACCGCCCCTGGCCGAAGCACACCACCTTGCTGCAGATGGTGGCGGCCGCGGTCACATTGACCACGTAGCGCCCCAGGGTCTTGTCCAGGTAGCCTTTCACCGCCAGACATGCTGCCTGCGCGGGGAGAGAGGGAAGGTGGAAGGGAGAGGAGAAAAAGAGAGGGGAAACTGCAATGTCATCTACCCACCAATCTCCGTGAAAAAAGATAATAATTAGCATCCAAATGCAATAAATATACATTTAACCCCCCACCTGCATTTCTACCCATGTCACCATGCCACACAATCACCATGTAAGGGGTCTGTCCTGCAACAGAGCTACAGTTTTCTAAATTATAGACAGCAGAGCACCACAGGAAACGTACAGCAGTCCCAATCAGTAGAGAGGGTCACTGACAGTCAATGAGCAGGGACAGTATTAAACACGAGGATCCAGATCAGGTTATAACCACCCCAACTCTGGCTGTTGAGGACCCCTTGTGAATCAGCTATCAACATGACCTAGCCTATGAACCTGTGATGTCTAGGCAATATGTCCCTGTCTACTCTCAAAACAAGCCTCTTTACAACTGAGCCACTGAAGATCTGTTTGGTTCAGTACCGTCTATCTACTAACTAGCTATGCAATGAATATGGGCTAAATCTGATCTTTAGATTCTTAATTATCAAGACTGTCATAATGATATAACACCATAAACAGTAAGGAAATCAAAGCAGGAAACATGAAACTGGCGTGGGAAGGAACTGTTCAGCACAATCATTTCACACCTCACATGTACAGGAAGTGTTTCAGCAACAAGTGTGTCAGCAATAAGGCAAAGACAAATGCTGTCAAACTGTCTAATTCAAATATCATGAACAGTTCTGGATTATAAGTATTAATATTCATAGCTATAACAAGAGACTAACAAAATGCTAAACATTAAAATAACACTTAATATCATTCAACCTTAGTGAGAGATTCTACAGCATTGAAATATAAGGGTAAAAGCTGTTGAGGTTCAACTGTTATTTTGTGTTTAAGAGATCATACCATTGATTTGGAAAAATTACCATCTCCCCACAGCACAACTCCTGCTGCCCCAAGAGCTACGCTCTCCCCAATTGTGTGCACCAAGTCCTCCTACGTGAAAAAAAAACCACATTGACAAAAAACAACTAGTTTAGTAGAGATTAAACAACACTCGTTTTACAGATACTTAGGCAAACTTTTGTTTCTTTCACAAAACAAAATTACTGAAAATACTTTTTTAAGCAAAAAAAGATTAAGTAAAAAGATTTCTTTTTTTTTTTTTTTTTTTTTTACAAACAAGGGTGAATGACTTGCCTGGGAAAGGAACTCCAGTGAAAAGGTGTAGGCAATGCGTGAATAGGGCAGCACTGGAAGGCCATTGGGTTTGACCTGCCCAGCTACCCTCATAGCCTCCAGAATGCGATGGTGGGCATACTGGCGGATGGCATCTCGCCTGCCCCGCAGACTCAGTTCCAGGTAAATGTGCGGGTAGAGGGCAGAGCTGGCGTTCCACAGCCAGGCCAGCTGATCATTCCTCTTCATCTCCAGCGTGGGGCACTCCCCGGTGTAGTTGGCTGTGACGTTCTTGTACTGGAAGTTGTAGCAGCCGGGGAAACCGTAGAAACCCCATAACCCCCCAGGTCTTACACTGCGGCCCAGCCTAAGGGTGTCCTCCATAAACGCCCGGCCTGCCTCCTGAAACTCCTTCTTGGCTTCAGCTTCCACCTGGGCTGGGGTCCAGGCTGGGTGTTTAGCCTGCACCAGTGTCCGAGACCCCTCCCGGTACACCTGCTTAGCGTCCCAGTTTCGAATCCACAGGGGCCGCCAGCTCTCCCAGTCCACAACGGCCAGCCCCTGGAAGTCAGGGGAAGGGATGTATGTCACAATGTTGGCCTGGGCATCCTTCAGGTGCTGCTGCAGGCTGGTGTTCTGTGGTACGCCTCCGTTGATAGCCTCCCCACTGGCAGTGTAGTATGGATAGTGGCCCAGCTTGCTCTCATAGAAGATGGTTATGTTTGTTCCCATGAAGCTTTGGTTCACGTTCAGCACGATGTGGAAAATACTTAGGTCCAGGTCCACTTTGTACTTGGACATGCAGGGTTCAGTAGGGGCATTCCACACCGTAATGAAGGGTAACTGGGCCATGGAGGGGAGAGGGCTCTGCTGGGCTCCCAGGGCAGACCCACCAACCCACAGACACAGAAAAACCAGGAGAGACATTCCCGGTAAGTTATTAACCTATACCTGCAAGACAAATATTATACAAGTATGTTGAATTCATTGAACAAAAATGACAAAAACATTCATTAAAGAAGTGCATTCCATTTAGTTTATGTATATGGCTCTACTTAAGAAACTTCCCCATTCTCTCACATCCTTAATTACTGCCATACGTAAACACTGAGCTGGGCAAAACAATACAAAAAGTATTTCTCAATACTTCCCCCACCCTGATGGAATGAATTGTAGAAAACTTGAACCCTTAAAAAAAGTATTTTACATAGATGTTTCAAATGTTGTATGTACTTGTTTCCTTTGATATACAGCCTACTATCCCTGTTTATTGTCTAACTGCTGAATGTTAACGTGTATCTGAATTGTAGGCCTACTTATCTGTCTAAAGTTTCTATACGTTATTTGTACGGAGGTCGCCCTTGCAAAAGATATCTTCATCTCAATGCGACTACCAGTGAAAATAAAGGATACATAAAATAGAATAAAATCAAGAGCCGTAAAAATTTGACCTGCACTGTAGTCAGGACTGAGTTAGATCTTATCTTCCAGTTCCAGATTCATTTTATTCCGAAACAGAATTGTTCCACGAATCACAATATGTGGTGTTGAAACCAAGAAGAGACGCGAATGGTAGCCTAGACACGTAAGGTCATATGCATAAATCATATACGCTTTAAGTCGGTCAGTTTACAGTGTTTTATCGAAGCTAATTTACTGCCAAGTAGCTACTCGTGTGCATTTTCCGATATAAGTGGTTGCCTAAATGCAATTTTCCTATAAGAAAAGCTTTTAGATTATACAACGAAATCAACTTGCGACAAAAAGACAAGCTTACCGATGCTCCCACCCACAGCAGCCTGATAACAAGAACCATGAATGTTGCTCATGTCAGGAGATCGCACATTTAACCACTGGTGTCTTGTGACTGCATAAAAATAATTACGTTTTGGCAAAAGTTTTCGGAAACCATTCTGGTTCCTCAAGCTTTGGAGAGGCGGAGTTAACCGCAAACTTCTCTTAAAGCAACAGTTATATAATTATATACCGAATATAATTATCCATGTAATACATGAAAAGATCACAGTAGTCAGTGTATGCCCTACCGCGTACGTTGTAAGGCAAAATAATATATCTTAAATTAAAAGTAGCCTAATGAGTAGCCTACCGTATGCAATGTGATTTCACAGTATGACAATATAAAGAAATGATACCCCTTTGATTACTTAAATTACTGACTAAATATTTAAATGACTGAATATGTAGATGTAGGCCTACGGAATTCAGACAAAAGAACTGGCCATGTTTCGTGTGACTAATTAAAAAACTGCCGTTTTGCTGCTACGTCAAGAAAAACTTTCAAATTTAAGATTAAATATCTTCTTGCATCTTAGGTGCTTCAACATACTTAGTGACTATTTTAAATGGTATCAATAAATGGCATAAGTGGTGGATCCACAGTTAATTTTGTGGTCGCTGGAGGGAGGGTAACCTAAAGGCCACCACATGCTTCATCCGAATTTGCTGCATGTTTCCGAAACCGCAATCCCAATGTAGTAAACATCAGGGTGAACATAGTGGGACAGTTTATTTTAGCTTTCTGATTTAAAAAAAGAAAATACTTTTGCATTTGATTTTCCAGTTCTGATAATATAATTTACAGTCCCCCTTTCCTTGGTGTTAGAATATAGCCTATGATATTTTCCCTCTTATAGAGTAGTTTAGATATTATAAATGCCACTGAATATCACTAGAGACAAATTATATAATATGTTGAGCAAAGTATGATTCCTCTTGTCCTCCTTCATCCATATGCACTTGTACCAAAGCATAACTAAACCCACTGCTGTATGAACTGTACATTCAGACTAGAGATCTAGGCATCCAGATGTCCAAGGATATGCAAACCCTGAAATCACAATCAAGTATGTTCATGGAAACAATCTGCACAGACAAACCAAGAAGTCCACCGATCTTAAAGCTTGACAATTTTCAAAAGCTCAAGATATATTTTCACCTGAGGAATTACCCCATCCATATCATTACCTCAGTGTCATTTCAGTATCATACCTCAGTATCCTATATATAGTCATATCCCTGCCCTTGCAGTGCATGGAATGCAAGCTAAAGTCTTGTTTTATTCTTCTCAGCCTCATAAGCAGTAAAGGAACTTGCTCTGCTTGTCTTCCTTTCTTCATTAGATTAAAAATGATTGCTCACACTAATTCTGCAAGGCAAAGTGTGAATTGACAGGGCACACTTTGTTTTTTTCTTACAAAAACAGTTGCAATCACAATATGTTATTGAGATCCACCCCCTGCTGATTGGCAGAGAAAACCTTCAGCGTCACAAACATGCAGGCTAAATGGTAGGGCCTACTCCTGCTGGGGGTCAGGGACCAATGAGGTAGTAAATTGAAGAGATCCCAGCATGCGTAGCTTAGGGTCTGGTTTAAGTTAGGAAACAAGGCCTTCTCTGTGCGTCAAGCCTAATAATGTTGCTTTTGGCATCAGAGGATTACTCTTTTTTTTCTGGAATGGATTCCAAAAAGGTCTCATCAGGAAAAGCCAGCATGTACAAAGTGCAAAAAAAAAGTGTTGGTGGTGCAGTACAGTAGTATTTAAAGTACTCACAGGTTAAATAGACTTCAGGTTAATATACTAGGATCCAATATTATAGGATTACAGTGCATCTACTGAAACAAACAAGTGACATCACATTGTGCATTTCTTGTTAAAATCTGGTTTTGCGGCAAAAAATCTAACGTATTTCAAACTAACATTAACAGGAAAATGTTGTTTAACTTATACAACTTTGAATGGAAAAACAAATTACATCGATTTGTGTAATCTTTGTGCTTCAGTTGTACACAGGGACCCAATTCTTATGCTTGGGTTTGACACCACAACTGCCAGTCCCAGGAGAATTTCCCCATCATTAGGTATTAAATTTGTGCCCCATTCCAGCTGGTATGACATACGTCACTAATTATCACGTGACGCAACAGAGTCGACTTCAAAAGCACAACTGGCATTGATGTAAACTTATGTAGCATGTGAGATTCTGATTCTGCAGGCTCCTACCTTGCTACGGAACCTGAGTAAGTATATGCTATTATGAATATTACACAATGACAAGCACTTGGATGGGTGATTCTGAGAGATGGCTAACAATTTTAAGTGTGAAAAGGCTTTTATAGGCTTTTATACATGGGTTAACCAGTGTAGTATAACTGCTACAGAACTGATATTGAAGAGCAGGTTCTATTTCCATGCAGGACACTACCGTTCCACCCTCTGAAAAGGTAACCTAACCCCAATGACTAAATATCCTGATGAATAAAATTGGAAGTATAAACATGTAAGCAGTGTATGTCTGTAGTGTAAGTACAGACTAAGCAGATGTCTATATTATCTTAAAATGGTTTCTCCTCAAGTCTTTAAAAAGTACATTGTATAGCAGCATTCTACTTTGTTGGGTTGTGGGATGTTAGAAATTTATATTTAAAAATACTTTGAGGAAAAATACCTGGAAGCTTTGATTGCAGAAATGTGTAGACACAACAGGCAAATCTGGAAGTGAACATACTTGATTAGACAAGAAATTTTCATTAATATGTAGGAGGGAAAAGTGATTTATGTACATCTACATATATGCAGACATACCAGCACCCTGCAATTTAAATTCCAAGACAACACTTGAGTCATGCTCTAGAAGGGAATATTGAATTCTGGGCAATCAAGAAATAAAAGGGGGAAATTAAACTTCAAAGTCAACGTTTAATTAGAAAAGCAAATCAGACATTTATTTATAGCACATCCAATGAAGGCCAATGCAATGATGAGAAAGTTTTATCATAAATAAAAAGAATGCAAGAGTAGAAGTCATCTTTAGCTTTTACAGATTTTATAGACACTGGTTACAGGAAAGGTTTGGTTTGAGGCAAAACAGTTTGCAAGTTTGATTTTAGATTTTTCCCCCACAGTACATGAACAGATTCTGCTTGGAGCCCCAACACATGTTTGTATATCTCACTGTGTGTGAGATATACTGCAGTGTGGAACCAAAACCAATTGCACTTTGAATGTTTTAATCAGCTGAGAAATGCCATTGATTCGGCCACTCTGTGAGCTGTTATTCACTAACTATGATAGTGAGTCTGCAGGGCAGGTACACAGTTGCCATTGTCCCACTACTATAAGTGCAGATTGGGTTTGTGTCACCAGGGTCCCTTGGGTTACCATTACATGAGTTCCTTCCAACTACGGACCAGGTTCCCAAAAGCAACAAGTTATTTTTAGGCCCAAGCCTCTCCTGATTGGTGGCTTGCGGTGTAGAAAACAGGCACTGGCTTTCAGGTACCTTACAAGCCAGTGACACAGTGCATCAGAGGAGTGCATGTGCTTTAGCTGCAGTGTTCTTTGTGTGGGCATTTACAGTGGTGACCGGAGACCAGCAGTATCCAAACTTAGTTTTAGTGATGGGCTAGCTGCTATAACGAAAACCTGCACCCAACAGGCCTTTGCTGGATAACACAGAACACCCCGACTCTAGAGGCACACTGGCAATTCAAAAATGGTGAAAAAAAGACTTCTTAAAAAAGGTCCACTGATTTCATATAAAGATCCTTTTGAATTCGCTGAAACGGAATATCATAAAGAGATGGAAATGGAATGCTCTCAAAAGGGGCAGTGGAGCGGAAATATTACCACAGAGTTTCGCAAGAAAACACACACTAAAATGGGCTGCGATATTGTTCAAATACTGAATAAATATTTTCTGTCCATGAATTTAAAAAAATAATAAACACACCAAAAGATTCCCCTGAAGAGACAGGATCAAAACCTCCGTGCTGTTTTTCTGGCTGGGCAGCCCCAAGTTCATGAGAAATTGATGTTTTACAGTTGCCAGAGAGAACACAGTCCCCTACTCTTATGCTTAGACCTTCTCTGCCCAAGTAAAACATAATCACACCATCCAGCAGATCAAGTGAAAGCAATTCTTCATGAAGGGCAGAATAAAGGCTATAAAAACAAAGTGTTCACATACAGTAATACACAGCTGCTCTGCGTGCACACTGAGGAACTAAAGTATTTGTGATATGAACGGACATAAATAGTATATCAAAGTCACATTACTGTATTCCAGTTATTCCCACGGAAAATATCGCAATATCAGAAGCTGGAAAAAGAAGATAAAATAGATTGAGGAGTAAGACAACAGACAGTTCCTAGTGTTTTTTTAACCATTAAAAAATAGCCCAAAGAAGCTCCCTGAAGCAGGGAGTTGACAGTAAGGCAGCAAATTCATTGGCGGTTTAACACCGTATTGTGCTGTTCCCAGTACGTAATGCTCTGTGTTGTGTTGTGACTGTGCGGAGAGGGTGGGGGGGAGAGGGCCCTGAGAGAAGGAGCACATGGTTCATCACCCTGATGCAGCTTTTAGGACACAAGTTCAGGGCTACAGACAATCATGAACTAAAGGCCATGCTGTACAATATTATTCAGCATTTCATTTTTACTCTCACACCTTTAGTTTGTGAGAGTGAACTCATATTGAACAATTGCACTTTCCCATCTAAAGAGAGAAAATAATAATGGATGGACTTTACTATAAATGAGGCAACCTGGTGCTCCTTCAATGATTTCCTCTGTGCACCCTAATTGAGCATTAAGCCTGGATTCAGACTGCGGATTGTGCTGGAGAAGTGGACAGAACGTGAGCGTACAGTAAAACCACTCTTTCCAGTCAGGATCCCTCCCTGACAGGGTCCAATATTCTGTCAACCAAGTCTACAGTCAGCAAGGACAGAGAGAGCTCTGTAAACACAGCGCCAAAATTTCCCAGCCAGCTCTCCATAAGAGTGTAAACAACCTTAAAACTTTGGCAATTCCACACTGCCCCTTTCACCTTCATCACGTTGGACAGTTTGGGTGCTTGGTTATCAGTGTTATTTCATTCACAGTCTCTGTTCAAGGACAGCCGCCCTTCTCGCTGTCCACCCCATGCCTCAGTGTGTGTGCGTAAAAAAGACCCACCACCAACAACCCCCCCCCACACACACTCTTACTGTGGGTGTGGTTAGAGGCCTGGGTTCAGGGGCTCTGAGCCCCACGCGGCCTGTCTTTCCGTGGCCTGGCCTGCCCGGGCTCAGTGCAGGAGCACATGTAAGAGCAGGGGCAGCAGCAGGCTGGCCTGCCAGGCGTGCAGGCCCGGGGAGGCCCCCTTCTGCTGCGCGGGGTCTTTCTTGGCGCAGGACTCGTCCTGGAAGCCGCTGTAACACTGGCAGCGGAACTGGCTGCGGTAGAGCGCTAGCTCGGCGGGGCCGGGCTGACCCTTGACCTCCAGCTTGCCGTCTCTGCTCTGGATGCTGTGGCTGAGGGGGCTGAGGTGCAGGTAGGTGTCGGTGTTGGGGCGCCGGCGCAGGCAGCGGCCGTGGGAACTGCAGCGCAGCCTGCTGCAGTGCTCCGCCGCCGTGGTGACGTTGAGCAGGTACCTGCCCAGGTGACCCCGCAGGTACTCATTCAGACTGCTGCAGCTGGCCTGGAGACAGACACAGACAGACACACACACACATTCACACATACATTCACACATACACACACACACACACACACACACATTCACACAAACATACATACACACACACACACACATTCACACATACATACACACACACATTCACACATACATACACACACACATTCACACATACACTACTGTCAACATGATTGTTCTTCTCAAACAAGAACAGTGAACCACAGAGAAAGTATTTGGCCAACTATGCATGTCTATATATTACCTGAAAGACAACTGTCTTCAGTTAACAGCAGAGTAAATGCATTTAATTTATAGTGATGCTAAAACTGTGAATGACAGCGAGGACACTTGCCTTGCTGCTGGAGAAGGTGGCCTCTCCCCAGAAGATGATGCCAGCTGCTCCGAGCGCCACACTCTCGCCAATGGTGGAGATGAGGTCCATCTGCACAAATCACAAGCAACAGTATCTTCAGTCCCATACTGATCTCTGCAGGCCACCAGTGTAGGTCCATCCACAAACTTACATGCCAGGGAGGTGTTTGTTGTTCGCTGTTATACTGCACTATCCTGGACTGCACTCTGTACTGGGTGTAGCTGCTCTTTAAAACAACACTGATAATTCTGTATCTTTCCTCTGGCATGTCTGGGAACCAATGGGAGGCTGCTTGTGAACAACATAACACACATACAATACTTGTACTGGCAGCCACAGCGCTGTGTAACAGGCCTTTTTACTGTGAGTGACAGGCACCATCTTTTCCTATGGGAGCAGGAAAGGCCTGCAAGGGCCAGATAAAGAGAAAAGCTTTCAAAAGGATCTGGGGTTGAAGTGGGGACGGGATCCTATCGGCTCTCCACAGCTTTTGAGGGGGGTTGGGGTGGGGTGGTCTCAGAGCACCATTAGGCGGAGGGCAGGATGAGGGATGGGGTGATAATCAAGACCTGTCTTTTCCCTCCCTCGCTCCTTCCCGCTTTATCCAGATCCCCCTTTCCTTCTCCAACACACGACCGGGACCCAGAGCCCCACAGTCCAGCGGGAAAGTAAACACCGCATCTGGGGGATGCCTGACAACACCCCATTCATCCCAGGGCCAGACATCCAGACTGAGTCTCCCAGGACCCAGACATAAAGCAAAGGCAATATGAGTACATCCTCAGCCTCCAAGTCAACACAGCTCAGGCTGAACCTGACAAGTTTAAAAAATAGATTAATCTACATGTGTTTGGGGGGTACAACTAAACAATGCAAACTCATAAGCTGGAAAAGATTCCAAATATTGCCACAAAAATGTAATGGAATATCTTTCTCTGTACATTATTTCATAATTTTACTGAAATAAGACATAAAATGTCCTGCCCATGAATCTTGTAAACACCTTTCACATTCAATTTAGTGTAAAAAACCAGGTCCAGGAAAGGTGAACTTACACTCAGTAACCATTCACATTGAATTTCCCTGATCAGTACAGTCTGAATGTGATGAATCCAGCACGTGACTAAAGGATATTTTTGTTTTGGGTGGCCCATATCCAAATTCTGTCAGCTTCCTGCCACCATTTTTTGTTGTGTCTCACAAGAAGCAGTGTAAACTCTCCCTTGGTAGGGTTTAATGCTGTTCACAACTCCTAATTCTGGTTTGTGGTGGTTTCAAACCCCCACAAAATATATGGCTGCACTGTGTGTACTGTGTAGCCCTCAAATGTCAATGTGCACATTACAGGAATGTACAGGGAGTTGTATGCCCTCCTCACTGTGGATGGTTACTACTGAACCCCTGTGAATATTCCCAGAGAAATATGCAATCCCAGAGCACAGGGATTAGTGTTGACCCATTCAATTCAAAGTGTAGTGAGTGTGAAAGTGAATGGGGTTAAACAGATGAAAAGATTCTCCTAAAGAGCTTCATAAGCAAGGTCACTGAATAATGGATCTAAGTGCATGGTCTGGGATGAATGCAAACTGTGCCAGAAGTGACTGGTTCGGAGACACACGGAATGATGTGACTGTGACCAGTGAATGAGGGTATAAGATGGCAGGGCATCCCCTGAATCATCACTCGATAGCAAGTATTCAATTGCAACTGGCTGATGGATCACAGAGTGTAAAAAAGAGGTGGCAGCTGACCACATTCTTTTCACAGAAGGCTAGACTGGGCCTACTCTACTGTTGCAACTGGACCATCCAAATTTGAATAAAAATGGAAAAACCACAAAAAAAGGAAAATTATATAAAAATGTTGACTATATTTGTAAAGAACATTAAGAAATCCTCTCTACACTCTTTAAAAATAAAAATAATACTATTGTTTTAAGTGTAGAGTTCAGGTTTAACCTTCAGCAGGAACACTTACCTTACTATATGTCTGATATTGGCCCAAAATGCAGTATCCAGTAAGACTGTTCTGACAGTTCTGTTCTGTTCAATATTAGCTCCTGTGCTTCCATATGACTGTCTGCCTGCTGCCAGAATAAATATTTAACATATTCTGGTCATTGCACACATACCCATACACAAACCTACACATGAACATATGCAGTTCATTGCCATTTCTTAACTTATGTGTAAAGCATTTATTTTTTAATGTTTTATATTTTGATTATTTAAATGAATGTCTTTTTACCATTTTCACGTTTGCTGCTTCAAGTTGTACAGATCTCCACAATTTACATCTGTACAACATACCCTTGTTTTTACAATGAACAGTGAGCTAACTTGATGACCTCTAAAATAAAACTGGACAACATTTGTCTGTGCTACGCTGTAGCTGAAAACGCCCTAGCAACAGGCTGAGGGAACCAGAAGCCCATTACACTGGTACAACACGGCAGTGGGAATGTCCAATGATTATGTCAATGGGATAAAAGCTTGAAAAGAGATTTTTTCTTTTTTCTTGAAATTGATTGAGAACCACCAAAAAAGGCCTTTAAGCAAATTCCAAATCAAGACATTATCAAAATAATAATTAAATAGCTAAATATTCAAATTAGATATCGAAGAAAAATAATAAATGAATGAAGTCATGTGTGCCAGAAGAGCCTCACCTGAGTCAGCTCTATCAGCTCATTGGCATAGGTGGGCCGGGTGTAGACAAAGACAGGGCGTGCGAGGCCATCACCCACCAACGCCAGCCTCATGCCCTCCCTCACCCTGTTCCGGACAAACTGGCGCCCAAAGGAAGTGGATTTCAGCACGGTTCCCATGTAAATGGACGGGAACAGGGCGGTGCTCTCGGTCCACAGCCAGGTCAGGTGGTCGTTCCGCGCCACCTCGGCGTCCGGGCAGCGTCCCGTGTAGTTTTCCAGGCTGTTCCTGTAGTCGTGGTTGTAGCAGTCAGGAAACAGGTAAAACCCCCAGAGCTGTTCGGAGCGCAGGCTTTTGGCCTGCCTCAGGGTTTCCAGCATGAACTTCTTGGCTGACATCTCAAACTCCTGCTGAGCCACTTTGGCCACCTTCTCCGGGGGCCAGTCGGGGTTCTTCTCGGCGACCAGGAGGCGCGAGCGGTTGCGGTAAATGTCCTTGGTGTCCCAGTTGCGGATCCAGAGGGGGCGCCACTCCTCCCAGTCAATAACAGCCAGGCCCTTGGCCTTCTCACGAATGTACTTATTCACCCCTTCTGGCATCTTCTCCAGGTGCGCGGTGAGGCTGGCGATCTGTGGAAGGCCACCATTGACCGGCTCGCCTTTTTCATAGTACGGGTACATCCCGAGCCTGTCATTATAGAAAATTGTGAGATTCTGCCTGACAAAGCCTTCGTTGGGCGATGCTATAATTTCAAACTGGTCCAGGTTAAAGTGGACGCCGTAGCGTGGCCTGCAGTCCTCAGTTGGGGCGTTCCAGGCCAGCAGCACAGGCCTCTTGGAGAAGAGAGGCCATCTGGTCGGCTTCAGCTCCTCCGCTATGCAGCAATCCCACATCAGCAACAACACCAGCCACAGTCTCCAGCCAGGCATGAGCCAGGGAAAGCAAGACATTGCCTCTGTGATGAAGGAACTCTTTGAGGAACACAACTTCATCACCGCCTGAGTTCCTGTTTCAAAAAAAAAAGCAGAATTAGCCTTGCTCTTCTGGCACTTATCTGGGTGTTAGCAAAGATATACAAAAATACACAATACAATAAATAATTCAAATATCCTTAGTACAAGTTGGGCCTTATGTAATTACACACTAGGACAATTAAAATATGTGTGTGTGCATACGTGAAAAAATTCATTTCATTGTGGTAACAATGAAATGTGTGGGACACTATTTAACAAGTACTACCACTGAAGACAAGTGCAACTTGATTCACGTGGATTTATGCTGTAGGTCTAGATTTTTCGGTCAAACCCTAAATTATTAATTGCTCAGCCTGTGTGCAGCAGCCTTACAAATTAAAATAAAACACCGGAGCATGATCTCTTCAGCCCTGCTGACCGAGAGGGTCAGCCAACGTCAAGGAGAGATTTAAAGGATGTAGCCTTTACAGTTTTCAGCGGGTCTGTTAATCCCTCAGACAACGATGCCATGGTACAAATGTACTTCACCCTGTCATTTGCGCGATGTGTAGGACCTCGGGATAAAATTAATGTTTCTGATGAATCAGTCCAATTTTACTTACCGTACGCTTCTACAAGCAGTTCAGTAACATGAAACTGCACGCGGATGCTTTAAACACTCGCAACACAAGAGGAAATAGAAATTTATGCAGTGCTGTCGCAATAACTTTGGAAATTACGGAAGGTTGCAAGCATAGTCGTATACATTCTAAAATTCATACGCAACCTAGCAAATGAAGAGCGAACAAGAAGACCTGCTATTCCAGAAACAGAAAATGTTACCTTGAATACGATGTAAACACATTCCCAGTGTATTCTTCATATTCCTCGCCACGCTGGATTTTTCAAACTAAGGAACTAGCAAGTAAATAAGCCACGTGTAAACACGAAATCATTCGACCTTTTTTTACATTTAAAATTGCGCGTTAGAAGCATTTGTTTTTGTGTTAGATTTTAGTGCTACAACTGTAGTTTTCTTTTTTCCGTTTTGTCTTCCTCCTGTCGTCCCTTCCTGACCACATCCTAGATCTGGACGAAATCGCGCAGTAAATTCAGCTACCTCCGCTTCTGTTGGGCAATTAAACGTGCTGTAAAACCCTGCTTCGGCGTGTTCCACAAGTTATAAAAGGTGTAAGTGATTGTTTCGTGTAAGTTACCAAAACACATACAACCATAATCAGGATACTGCTACCCAATATCAGCACTGTTCACAATATCAGGCTACGTCTGCGCGTACAGAAAATATATTTTCGTTACATTTTGCTCGTATGTGGCGCCGTCTGCCACGAAATCCCCCTTAAAAACGAAAATAGTTTAGTCCATAGATTTCGCTGCCGGGATTAGAAATATCAAGCGCAAATTCTACCTCCTGGAGTTTTGAGTTTAGAGACGTTTTGGGACGCAGTTACTTGTTTGTGAACGGGAAATATAGACGAGGTCATTGTTAGTAGCTACTTTAGCCTATAGAAAAGAAAAATCTTGTGAATTATATGTATTTTTCTATGACTAACCAGCCAGAAGTAGAACCATTCTAGACGTTTTACAAGCGATACAGGCATGCTGCTATTGATAAACTCTGGGATGTCATAGTATAATTAAGCTTTCTACATTTATGCCTTTTATTGATACAAGTAAAACATTTTCAAGCTATGTAAATACTCTGTATTCAAACGTTTTGGCTGTTGCAGGATGTTTTCTGTCACACACAATTTGTGTGCATCTACCCTTGGTCACTGTTATGTGCCACACATCTGGTGCAGCTTCATTTCAGAGTATAACACAATAGCCTCCCAGGCAAAGTCTATTTGATTAACCCTATGTCACAAACATAACCAATGTGTCCTCAAGATATTATATTCACATTAAATTAACTTCACTGAATTTCTCAAAATATGTTTACCCATAGAATACATTGAAAAGTTCAGAGCCAAGAGTCTGAAATTCCTGGCCTATTGAATCAATTTGTTTTTGGCCTATTGTGTAATCAAAATTCTTAGACAAATTCAACTTTGTTGAACTTAGCTGAACTTAATTGAACTTAGGCAAATTCAAGCTGTTGGCATATAATATTTACAGTACAGGGATCCAGACAAAATTACTCTCCTATACAGATAGAGCTGATATGCTGTTTTACCCCTAGAAAACAATGGAAGTTGAAGTGGCACATGACAGACAGGAAATGACCAGATCATGCGAACAGGAGGTGGTCCTCTTCCTGTAGTTGCTCTGTTCCTCAGTGTGTTCCCTCTGTTCCTTCTTTCTAAGGAGATCTGACTCACCTGGTGATGTCATTCTTATAGAAAGGGAGAGAGGTGCTATCCTGCTTAACCCCTGCTGTCCCTCCCTTCCCCTCTCCTCCAGGAGCTGACACTGTTATCTCAGTAGTTACCCTCAGCTGCCTCTGCCAGGAAGCCAGTACAATGAGGAGGGAAATGAACTGAAGGGCCGTTAGTCCTATAGTTCCAGCCTGCCACAGATTGAATGAGAAAATTCTTCAGGAAATTGCGAGGCCTACAACCCTTAACCTATATTGGAGGAAACGTGAATTAGACTTGAGTTTTTTTTAAGATGTTTGCTTAATGTTTAAGTGCAATGCTAATATCGGCTCTTTTTTATAATCTCTCATTCACAATGTCCCATGTTGCCCTTCTCACAAACATATTGTGAGCAGGTTCCCAGACTGCCCTTTTTGAGAAGGATGACATCAGAGAGCCAAGAGACGTCTGTAAGGAGATGGGGACACCAACTTTGGCCAGCCCAGAGGTTAAGCCTTGAAAGCATTAAATGGTGTTGCCTGTGAAAACCATAATCTCGAAACAAGAGTGTTCACTATGACGCGTTCTCTGTGACCTCTGGGAAGCTCTATGCGTTTTGTATATCAGCATAAAATGTTTAATAAATATCTTCAGTCAGTACAGCACCATTAAAAATATCTGCCAATATTAATATCGCAGGCTATAGTGGAAGTGTTGTCACCTCCATGGCATTAGAAATAGAAGGCACAAAGAGGCAATTCAGGAGTTCTGAAATGTATATTTTCTATTTAAATATTTTTAGCCAATCCTCTTCCCTGGAGAGGGACATGGATTAGGCCAGCCAGCTTCATTTATTTGTTCAGCCATTCAGCATTATTGTTATGAGGAAAAATGTAAGTAGCTAAGTAATGTGTCATCCTGTCCAAATGAGAGTCTCCTTCAGACATTTTTTCAGTTTTTTCAGTGCAGGAAAAACTTCAGTTTTACTCCACATCAGGTTCAATAAATGTTAAAAAAAGATTACATTTACTAAACTGGGTACAAAACAGGGAAAAGTTTTACACTCTTCCAATGGAAAATATGAATGCTGCGGGCTGATGCAGTGAAATTTAGGATATTCAAATTCAAGAAAATTATAATCTTCATTCTCATGGACAGTTGAATTGGACAGATCCATGAACCTGTTTTTGTTTGTCCAATATGTAAGTATTACTCATCTTATGTTTTGAGTTGACAATACATTTACAGTACTTTTTCCTTCATGTTATTATTTAAATATTTCCCCAATCTTGATAGTTTCAGTGAAGGAAGACTAAAAAAAAAAACCCAAAGCACACATAACATTATACATCACTTAACCCATCAGTCAAAGGTGGTGGTAATTGACCTATCTATCTCTCCCATGAATGAATACTTACCAGCAACGAGGCGGAGGCACACTGCACAAACTGTAATTCCGGGGTGTCTTGCCAGCTGTTGGGAGCAGCCGTCTTTCCCGAAAGTTCTAGATGTTTAGTTTCTTATGTTCTCTTGTATGACAAATAGACTTGTGAACTCTAAGGGGAGACGAGTGCAGTCTTCCAATGGACGCCCATGAGGCAGCGTGCCGGCATTTAAGAATGCGTATATTTTGGCATTAACCAACCTCCGCTTCCCTTCTGCAACTCCCTTCCTCTGCTTCCTGCCAGCAATGGAGGCCAGGAAGCTCATAACAAGGGAGCCACTGGGGCCGATACACCCAAATACCTCCCTTACTGATCAGAGGTAGCGAGCAGCAGCCAGTGGAAGATGAGTGAGTGGCTGAGCGGTCAAAAGTACTGGTGTGGGATTGGAACTCCAGTGAGACCACTAAGCCAGACATTGTTTTGCATCAAACAATCTCAACATTGTGCCTCAGAATTGGAGCAGAACACATGGGTAAATGCACACTGCTATAAAAGCATTAATGCGATGACATCATGTCAGCAGGTGTATCTCAACATTGTTGGAAAGTTGCACCTTTGGTATGCAAGACTAAATCCAAAAGTACAAAAACTTGCATTAGTATTAACAGAGTAACTTCATCCTTTCATTATCTATACCTGTTTGTTCCTGGTGGAGGTTGGTGCTGGAGCCTATCTCAGCATACATGGGACAAGAGGCAGGAATACACCCTGGACAGGTCGCCAATCTATCGCAGGGCACACGCACCATTCATTCACACTTATTCCTATGGGCAATGTAGTCTCCAATTAACCTAGCCTGCATACCTTTGGACTGTGGGAAGAAATTGGAGTACCCAGAGGAAACCCACTTGGACAGAATAGAATGGCCATCGACTACTCACTGCACCATGCCGCCCTACATTGCCCTATCGAGTTGGGCTGCTTTGAGGTGCTGGCACTTGGGGTTATAAGAAATACAAGCATTTCTCTGCTCCCAGCTTTGAATATTCAAAAAAATGCAGCTGACCAAAGCATCTCTTGGGACCTCAAGATCACCAACTTCACCATTGGCTGGTATCCACACTGGTATATGGTCAGGGATGACCCTTAATAGTGGGTGAAAAGCACATAATGTTATGTCTTTCTTTTCAAAAGATCATAAACAATTGCATTTCTTTTCTGCAGCCCAATGTACCATCTCTCGCATAAGGAAGATACAGAGACAGAGTACCTTCACAATCTTATCCGCAGAAGACAGACGTAAGAATAAAAGATAGAACATTGGTCCTGGCAGTGGAAAAAATGCACTGTACATAGAACACACTGGCCCGAGCTGCTGTAGAGTACACATAAATAGCACTTTGTGTTCACTGACATTCATGACCCTCGCAGCAGGAAGCAGTGGCAGTCAAGCACAGCGGGGATCCTCAGTCGGAGGCACGCGAGTGCGATTGAGCGAGCTGGGGATGGGGACGGGCAGGGCTACGGACGCCGGGTCCCAGGGCCGCCGCCCCCCCCCATCTGCCAAAAGGAACCTCTGGCCAGATCAGAGACACTGAGCCCGTCTCCCCCACACACAACAGAGCTGGAGTGCGGAGGAGCAGGACTTCAAAGGCCTTTCGAGAAAACAGACAGATCAAGGGCAGACGTTTTTGGACCAGCCGCAGGCCTGACCTTTTTCATGGGGCTCCACCCACATTCTGTCCAATTAGGGGCAGTCAGGAATGTGTTACAGCCCTGGAAACCACAGGGCCTGCTGGTGCGTGACCAGGGAAAGGGAAATAGGACTGTACATGAAGTGTAGATTAAATTAATAAGGTAAAACAATCCACCCTTCCCTTTCTGGGCTGGGACACAGAGTCCTTTAATGCCTTTGTTTTCTAAACATGCTGTCCTCCAGGGAAATTCAAATATGCAGGAATAATTTAGAGTTTGGAAATTGGAGAACTCAAAATATACTTCACCTACAGTACCCTGCCTAGAAATATGTCAAAACGACCCCTTATGAAACAAGGCCATTGTTTTCATTTTCCCAAAGCCTAGCCCTTGTTTAATCATAATACTGGTTTTACGTGTAGACCATTGTGGTTTTAGCTGAACTGAAGGTCTGAAATTAACTGAAATGTCACATTAGACAAAATGTGGTTACGCCTGGAAGGGAACAGAGGTGCTGACAGAGGCCTGAGCCGGAGCACGACTCTAAAGATTAGCTTGGCATTTGCAAGCTTACAGAGAACCATCCATTTCAACCCCCAGCTGCACAGCCTAACATAAAAGCCCTTACCCTCAGGAGGAAGACGCAAATACAGATAACACACAAATAAAACAAAACAATTCAAGGCTATTTTTGGGCTTGAAATGCCTTCAGTTTCACAATAACATGCCAACAGGTTACAGGAAATGGTTTCCAATAGAAACGTGCTTTTAGCTTTTAACTTTAGCCACGGGGCGGTGGCAGGGGACCCTAATAGGCTATTTGTTTGAGGGCCATGGACTGTTTCCATTCCTGCCTCCCGGCATAATACCATGTACGTCGGCAACATCCTCATTGAGATAACACTTTCCATGTAACCACCCACAGCTGTCAAGTCCATTAAAAGTGGGAGGGGGAATTCTCATTCCCATTTTGAAAGTGTGAAAGGGAAAAGAAAACATAAGAAAGGAACAAAATCCAGTGGACAACAGAGTAGAAAAAGCCTTTGCCTGTGAAGCCTCACGCAAGTACGTAACAGTTCAGCTAGCATTTACCCCTCATTCTTATCCAGATTGGTGTCTGTTTTCCCACTCCTATCTTCCACTGAACCCATGACCTGCTCAACTTCAGTGTTTATTGAGTGTGTCCTGAGTGTGTGGGAGAAAAATAAACACTGCACAAACAAAGCACAAATATTCCCGTTACTCAAGGACTTTCTTTTATTATTTTAAAACAAATAAAAGGACAAGAAACAAAATTAAACAAGTATCCTCATAACTTAAAAAATAATCATTCATAAATATAAACAGAACTTATTTGTATTATCTACACAGATGGGTTAACGCCCCCCCTCATCTCCGAGATATGCAACATGTACTGGAGGTGCTGCTTGTGGTATATACACGTATACAGATGAGAAGATGGCTGTTTCCTTGGCCAAGCTGGTGGCTGTAGGAACATAATAGCACAGCACGTTCAAACACAGCTCCCATTGCTCCTTCAGGCAAGACTCCCACTTCCTCAACCGTGATAGCCAACCTCAGCTTACGCATTGCTTCAAACACCAACAGCAGCCATTTGGAGACTAGTGCACAAACTTTCAAATTTTAAGCTTGAAAAAAGACTCTTGGATCTGGAGACAGTACTCTGATTTGTCCCATCCAGACTCAAGGGTCCATTTCTGCTTTTCTTTAAAAAGAAATGTGGTGGCCAGATGGGCAGCAGGCTTTGGTTCACAATGAAATTGACAGGAACGAAAAATAAAATAAATTAAAAAATATATATATTTTTTTAGTTTGGAAATTGAGTTTACCTTCTCCAAGCCTTCAATATGATCATCTCATTTGGGTGAAATTTATTTACTTTTGCCAGAAAAAATGCTCAGTGGACTTCAGTGGTACTCTATCATTGGCTAATCAAGACACACACAAAAATGAGCTTCTTATAAAAAACATATATCTTTTCCCACAATTTACAAACGCATTGAGCAATTTCTGTACAAAATACCTCCAACACTACCAGTCAAACACAAGTGCTCTGGTGGTGTCACGTGGTGAGCTGACACACTCTCTGAGTCATCATCCACCCCTCAGTCCAGCATACCAGACACCAAGCCACCCCACTGCTCTACCACCATCATATCCACTCAACTAACAAGATCATTAAGATCATCAACTTCACAGTGAATGCAGATATATATATATTATGGGAGGGGAAAGAGTAAGAAAGAGAGAGAAAGAGAGATTTGAGTGCATAAAGGACTCACCCTCACAGGACAGTCCACAGCTTTAGGAGGGAGGGAAAAATAAAACGTAGCCTACTCACAGTATAATTACCCGAGGTCATCTGCTAGCCATTAAAAAGACACTTCACATGGTTCTGCACAAAAGTTCAATTTCCTAGGGTGGTTGTGAAGAGACTCGGGAATAAAGATGGTGGTCAACTCCAGCAAGACCAAACTACCAGAACCAAACCTCAACTGTGTGTAACGGGAGACCAATTCCCCTCGTTACGCACTGGATTCATGATAATTGTCCAAGCAGCTTGAAAAAAAAAATGAAAAAAAAATTGAGGGCCAGGACAACATATATAAAGGTCACCTACAATAGATTGCCAAACACCTGGCAATTTCTACTGCAGCACAACTGAACAGCCCTGAAGAACAAGGTTACTAGATTTGACGAGGTAAAAACTTATTGATCAGCACAGTCAGCATAAGGATTTTTCCACATTGCATATTCTCCGCTTGCCAAAAGCAGGCAAAAACTGAAACAATAACATGTGTGTCATGCGCTGCCCATCAAATTTGCACAGATAAATCAACTGAAGGCCAGCGATTCTACCACTAATTCAGCACTGTCCACAGCCTGAGCGACACTCAGCACGTTACCACACGCTCCTAGGGTGTTACGAAGCACTCTCTCCCCCCCGATTCTCAAAGAGCGCACAGCTGGCAAAAGAAAAAAGTCCCCCCCCCCCCATCAGGCAGCACTGCTCTTAGCTTTGATACCTAGAAGTACTTTCTCCTCCTATCCAGTGACTAATTTGCACAACAGGAATGCACTTGCTTCACCCAAGTGCCAAGCGCCAGAACAAATGTGCTGAACTTTACAATCCCAGAGAGACACCCAGGTTTAGAGGAAGCCCCCTGCAAAATAAATGGAACTTCTGGACAAAGAATGCACTCGCTTTGAGATGACTCGCTTGCAAATGCCAGACTGTAGTAGGGTATTTTGGGATTTGCTCGTTTGAAAAAGTTCTAATTGGCCAAGCGCAGAAACTATACACAATACATATGCAACAACAACCATCTCTGCCAGCCATAGTGAATGTGAAAAGGCTGGAGTGGGGGGTCGTTTCACAGCTATGTTCCATCAGACAGTATTTTTTTAAAAAGAGCTAAAATAATATATCCTTGGGGTGCATATTTCAGATCTGAAATTTATCGAGTTAAAACTTTGAAATGTAGATAATCTGCGCACTTGAGAAAACACACTAGTTTCACATTACTCAGACCTAATGTTTTCAATATGAACCTGGCAAACAAACTTGATTAATCTGACCATTCATAGAAAAATGTAAATTCAAGTACCTGCCCTGTATTGTCATGCTGACCCTCCAGTTAGGGTGGATACAATATTCATTTCTTGCATGCTTGGTTTTAAGGAACAATATTCAAGTGGGATGTGGGCCTGGATTGACCGGGCAGGTAAACACACTAAAGTCCTTCCTGATATCAGTAAAATGCTTGCTTTGGATGCCTTCCTTCAGGCTTGACAATGTTCCAATAGAAGCCGTTTAAAATGCTTGATAAACGTCAAGGCAAACATACATATGGACATACATGCTAATGATTAGGATTTGGCATTAGCTCTCCCAGTTATACAGGCTCTTGAAAGTTTAGATTGTGACAGCATCTCAATGTTCTGTTGGTCTGCACGCACTGAAAATGAAAACAAAAAAAAAAACATCCGAAATAGGGTGTCAGCCAATTTCCAGGAAATGGCTGATACCCTAGTTACTCACTATATAGAGAAATAATGGGCCATTTCAGACACAGTCCAGGTCAGCGCATGTCAAGAACGATGAGCAGAGAACTAGCTGTAAACACACCTTGACATTTCCCAGCATGCATTTCCATTCTGGAGGAAAGCTGGGGATGGGAGGGGACCTGTCAGCTAAAAGAACAAGCCCAGCGTGAGCTGTAACGGAGAACTTTCCGGACTGTGGAATATTGGGCACGACTCTGATTGGCTGCTAAGAACAATGAAGGGCTTAGGTTTAGGGGGAAACAGCAGGGCAACCACTGCACTCATGGACTCAAGCAGAAAAGCTAACAGACCTAGAGGAGATGAGATTCAGAAATCATAACGGAGGAGGTAGCGCAATGGTTTGAAAACTGACACCACAATGGGCCTTCACCTGCTACCCCCCTGTGGCATGACAGGGCATTACACAATTTTGAGTACAGCATCAAATATGGTGGAATGTATAAGGTATGCCAATTTCATTTTTAGTTGAGGTTCTTCTGTAGTGGCAACCATTTAATCATGAAATAGTGACTGGAACACATTTTCAGGCCATTAGGAAAATTAAGAAACAACTGAAAAAAGTGTAAAAAGATGTTTTAAAAACTGTTAGAAAGTGTAACTTTGTCACTCAAACTACCCCTTACATTATGCTGGAACAGTGTCTGCATTTGAGATTTTAAAAATGGTAACAAATCAAGCTTTGCGTAGAGCAATGCAATGACAGATGTGGAATTATACGGTATGCCAGTGGATTCAAAAAGAACCAGCATTCCTACATAGATGCAACTGTGATGTTTCATACACTATGTTTGTAATGGTCCAACTTCCTTTCAAGGAAGCGGCAAAAAGAAAAGGACTACCACCTTCGATTAGGCAATTTCTGTTAGTGACCATCAGGAGCCCAAACTCAACCACAGGGGGCCAAACTGAAACCAAAAACACCTTAGTGAGATTATTTGGGAGGAAACACCTAGTTATTTATTAGATATTTCATATTTATTAATTCAGTTGTGGAATTAAGCTCAAATCCTTATAAAAAAAATTACAGCCAAAATAAAACTTTTAACTGTATCCCTTAATACAAGCAAAAGGACCAAATCTAGAGGTAAATGTGGAGATAATTTGTGCATCTGAAGAGCTAAAACTAGCAAAGGTCAGCCCTCCTACATCTATGCTATTACAACTGACACCAAGTGATTGGAAATGCAGAACCAGCAGAAATATTTCTTTCAGAGCCACATCATGCATGACACAGTCAAAACATTTTACAAGGAGCTGAGAGGCTTTAGAGGACATTAAAAACCAAGCTTCAGACTTCTCCGGAACACAAACTCCTTACCAAAGGTCTAAACCAGATAAGCAAGATCACAGGTTTGAAAAAATCACACGCTAACTGGCAATACCCCCAACATGTTTTAAAATGAGAGCTGAGCAGGCACAATCAATGTGCAGTTCTGCTGGAAAAATGACATGACCACTGGAGCTGCTCGCTCAGTAGGTCAGAGAGAGCCCGGGAGAGCTGGGACAGAGCAGGTTTTGGGGCTACTTCCTTTGGGCAGAGCCAAAAACCAGCACCTGTGCTCAACAAAAATCTCTCTGATCTGTAAAGTTATTACTTAAGATTCAATTCCTAGTGTTGAAAACTAAGGGCCAGCTGTTCAGCTTCACACCTACTACTCTGGCAAGCAGTAGGCTACATCTATCTATCTCCCTCCATAACATACTATTTTATGAATTATCCATTGCATCACAACCTCAGCACTGACCTTCCAAAACCAACACACGGGCCTAATCAAGCAATACACACATTGGGATCCATTACATTACAGAGAGGCTGGACTTGAACTTGTCTGAAACGTAGAGAAGAACAGTTTCATGTAAGAGCCACCTGACATAACAGGGCTGTAGTGTACTTTTGAGACAGGTCAGAGAACAGGACTGTATTTTTTTTGTTCTATTCATTCTTCATCTTCTTTTTTCCTCCCAAAAGCACTGTCACACATTAAGCTGGAAATACCCACACTAAATCCCTCAATTGAGCATGTTGCACTGCTTCCATAAGCTATGCCAAGGCAGCAGTCGTTCAGCTCACTGCGAGCCCTTCTAACCACACAGGGGCGCTGTGAGCCCTCTCT
Organism: Anguilla anguilla; assembly: GCF_013347855.1. Classification (NCBI taxonomy): domain Eukaryota; kingdom Metazoa; phylum Chordata; class Actinopteri; order Anguilliformes; family Anguillidae; genus Anguilla; species Anguilla anguilla. Next base: position 15,872,078 of record NC_049211.1, on the reverse strand, counting down.
GAGGAACACCATGGTTAGAATGAAGTTCAGGATGGCAGGGGCTCAATGGGAGGAGTGAAGGGGGGCGAGGGCGGAGTTTGTCAATCGCTGGCCTTAGCCTAGTCTCCCAGAAGGCCCTGGGCATCGTCACACTTCACACAAAACGACTGGGAAATCCACGTGGATCCGGGGGTGATCCAGCTTAACAATTCCCTGCAGACAGAGGACATAAGCAGCATCACTGCAGTAGCTGCTTAAAGGTGCGGTAAGTTCATTTACTGCAAGAACACTTCTGAGCATATTTTGTTAAATTTCCTGCACATTCTGACATATATCAATAAATTAAACGGAATAAAGAAAAAATCTGGTCTCTCTGACTGCCCCTGGCTCTGAAATCCACCACTCCAAGTTTTACCGTGCCAAATTCAGTCAAAACACAATTTTAAAGCTTTTAAACGCAAGACGAGATGGTAGTACCGGAGCTTTGTGTCATTTGGAGGTTTAGGTAACATTTCCTCCGCTCTGCTCTTATCTCTGTAGCCCTAGCCCCGCCCGCCCTGTTTGCTCTGGCAGCACAGTCGCAACAAGAGCAGGGCAGACAGCTGTCCTGATCGTTAGTTACAATTCAGGCGCAGTAAAATTTCGAGTGGCTGATTTCAGAGCCTAGGGCAGTCAGAGAGACTTATTTTTTTTCTTAGGCCTTTAAATTTATAGATATCTGTTGGGACGTGAAGGAAATTTAACCAAATATGTTCACAACTGAACAAGCACTGTTCTTTATCTCCTTGTTCTATATATTTTCTCTCTCTATAAAGATGTTTTTTCAATGCAAATATTTGCTTGAAATAGTAAAGTACAGAAAATGACTGCGAGTGACCTTTTATGAACTGACAAACACTGAAAAACTCTACTCAATGGTCTCAGTAGTAACACTGCTGTAACACTGACCGACCATTCCCTAGCTCACCTGAGGTATTAAATTCTTTTGAATCCTCTTCAGCTTTGCCCTCTTGCGCCCATTCTTCGTCACAACTGTCTCCTCATAGAACTCGTGCGCCAGGTCGCCATCTTCGTCATAGTAAAGAGAGCTACGGACAAAGTAAAAGTCAGAATTGAATGCTGGGCAAGGCCTTTCATGCCCTCACCCACTATAGGCATGTTGGCACACTAGGCAAGTCAAACAGGTCTGAGTTCTCTTACATTAACTGCCAAGAGAGCTAAAGAATGATGTCTGAAAAGCCAAGTACCTCTAGTAATGTAAAAAAAGATTAATTGCTAAATACAGAAAGGCATATCTATGTAGAGAAATGATTTTTGTTCTCAACAGTATGAATCATCAAAACCTTTCTTTGATACCAACGTAAAAGACATTTTTTTTCATAAGGAGAGTGAAATACTATCCATTTCAGTTGTGAATCTATGGCTCGAGGAGAAATAATTTATGTTATGTGCTGACCGTGCTAGTGGTTTTACTTAATTCGATCTTGCACCTCAGGTGTGCATTTGCACTAAAGGAATATATAGGGAAAACTTTGGGAGTCTGAGAGATCTCCAGATGGCACTGCAGGAGTGGCTGCCAGGGCAACATGAAACTGACTGAGGGCTTAAGTTATAAAACAAATGGGTTGTACTTGTGATAGATGGCTGGAAGCTTTCATTTTCCCTGTGTACACTGTGATTAAACCATGATCGGTGTTCCCTGATGCTCCATCACTGTTACAGGGTGACTAATTGTTCATCAGAGAATAAAACAATCCAATGATTAAGATAAAAAGATCCAGCAAGTAAGGTTCTAAAATATTACATATCACCCAATATTATAATTTAACCCCCCACTCCCCAACCTCACGAGACAAACAAAATGTAAAAAATAGCATCAGATGGACTGTTGGAGCAACACAACTGCTAGATGCCTCGCGTTACAAAACATGCTCCTATATTTACCTCCTTCTTGTAAACACGAACGGTGTACCACTTCGGGAACTTCTGAACCTCGCCAGCGACTGTTCGTTCCCCTCATTGGTTGGATCATTGCCGGTACCTGAGCCGGCAAAAGGCCAAAAGCCTTTGGACTTGGAGCCACTGCCTCCCATGTTCAGCGCCGGAACATTATTTTTTGTCGTAAGACACGAAAGAAGTCTGTCACACTAGCTTAAACACTCCGAAACTCTGTCAAGCGTTTACACCTGAAAAGAGAGAGTAAATAAATAAAATTGAAAAAGTTAGCAAGGACACTAGCATCGCTATATCCACCATAGCCAAGCTGCTGGACAGCTAGGTACTCAGAATAAAAATTCAGATAACCAAACAGTAGGTGATAAATGCAAAACACGATCAACCTAACTTTAACTACGAAAATACTTATTGCATAACTAATCTGGCTGCAAATTTAGAATTATAGCTGCGTATGGTATATGATGTTCACACATACGTTGGATAACATTGTAGCAGTTGGCTACCTCCACACGAAGCAATGATGCATTACTGCCGCACCTCAAATCGAATTTATAACGTTGCATATTCAAAGGAGTCACAATCCACATGTATGCCTTGCATCTGCTGCAGACATTAACTAGGTAGCCAGCTAGCTAACTGTCAATTAGCCATCTAGTAGTTATACTAAATATGCTAGCTAGCAACAACCAAAAAAAAACTTAATTTCAGGCTTCGCACGGCTCAGGCAAATTTAAACCCACGTATTACCCACGTAAGAGAAATGAGAGCCTTATTCGGTTTCCATTCACAGAACTCCACCCGTCTGGTCCCAGCTTTTATGTAGCCTGTGGCGTTTTTCGTCTTCCAACGATTGACAACTAGACTAGCTACCTACTTCAGCTAGCCCGCTAACATCACCCAATTCAGAACAGGCAAGTCAGCGTTTAGCTACACAGCTAAGGTTAGCTTCTTAAGCTAGATACACAAAGCTAGCTAACAAAACAAGGAAAGAATACCAACTCCTATGTCATCTGCCGAAGATGTGGTTCCGTTATCTCTTAAATATATTAGCCACTTACCTAGTAACCCCACTAAGGCCTGGTAAAAATCAGGTCAAACATCATAAAGCTGATCAGTGTTTGCGAGTGATCTGGCTAGCAGGTCTGTTAGTCTCGCTAAACTAGCAGCGTCACCTCGCTATAGCCAATTACGACGCAATATTATATCATACCGATGCCATATGTTCGTCTTATTTCTGTCAATGCCGATATTATGAACGTCCACAATTGGGATGCTTCACTGTTAGTATTCGGTTGCTAGCAGGGTAACGTTAGCTAGATAAAATACGGACCCAGTTTGAGATCCAAACGTTTCTGTCCAGACTCAACCAGACGGCTACTAGCATAAGCATTAGCAACTACATCATTTCCTTTTCCTGTAACGCGTGTCACGTGACAAAGATACCAGGTGCTTTCTCGTTTCTTTCTTGAAGATTTAAGTGTTGCAAATAGAGTCGTATCGCCACCAACTGTACTGGAGTATCGAATGCAGTGCACATTCGATGTCAGCGGTCAACATGGGCAGCAGTTACAGGATCCTTACTAAAATAAGCCTTTTCCTTTGCGCAGCGCTTTGAAAATACTATAATGTTGATATTTTGCAAATGCTTGTTATGGTGGGAATGGTAATTGGTTGTATATTGTTTTTTTAAAAAAAGTTAAAGTACCAATTTCGTCAGATAGGTAGTGTCTTAAATGCATGTTAACTATAATGAAACATGGATGTTTTCAATGTTCAATAAATGCTTCCATTCGCTAAATTAAAATATTTGTTGTAAATATATAATTTTTGCATATTTATGTTTTGACTTAAAACTTCATGTGGAAAGGATTTCTGGCTCCATGTCGTAAATGAAAATACTAGCTTGGCAATGTCAATTCAACACCCATCCGAATGGTCAGGCGTCATACAAACTCGCTCATGTACATTAATCATGAATGGCATAATGGTTTATGATCCTTAAAAAATGTTACTAGTGGATACAAAGGCAGAGTTCCACTTACCAGAAAATAAAGGCAGATGGAATGCTGAGGTCAAGAATGTCAATTTCCAGGCACCACTCTCAAAGAGACGTTAATATCAAAAACACTTTTTGTGTTGCTATTTAGTGTTATTTTCAACAGATCTTGTGTCAAAGTTACTATTTTTGAGTTACAAATATACAGTGTATGTGTCACAAAGGGAGACTTTTTTTTAAGGGACTGCATTGAAAGTAACACAATGTTTTATCCCGTTGTAGACTTGGAGGCATGTTTAAAATGACACGTTATGCGTTGTTTTTAGCACGTTTTGAGTGTAGACTCTTTAATGCCACCCTGTTGATAGTTTCACACCTGTACTGACTTACTTTGACATAGGATCTACTTCGAATTAGTAATATTCAGGCTAGTTATACCTTATCACCCCCCGCACAAGATCAGTGTGTCTGATTGAAGCAACTCTGGTATGCATGCATTTCTGCATTCCAAACTGCTGCCGAGACACCTGGATGTTTCTGTGGTAAGATCAGCACATGTACAGAGGAACATGGCTTCCAAATAAGGCATTATAGCACACCGTACATGTCAGCATTTTGTTTAAGTTCCAGCGTATGGCAATGCAACATGCCATGGATAAAGCCGTTACAAAAGAAACCTGTTAAACGCAGTGTAATGCTTAGTTTAGCGATGGGTACATGTTAGGTTTATTCAAGCATGCGAGTAGAGGAACAATGCATTACAGACGTGGGGAAAGGTTGCATTCTGAGACGTACACTACAGTAGTTGACCAGTTTTATTAATATACATGTGATAGTATTAACAACATCATTAATCATCAGTGTCCATTACTGGCACAATAAATGCATAATGCTGTAGACAGTGTTCCCATCTACAACAGTAAACTTCTCACAGAATAATGACATCATATTTCTAAATCCATTAAAAACTGCAGATTTCAGTCTAGAGTCAGGAGCCAGGTGTGCCCTTGTCTCAGCACCCTCAGTGAAAAGTGCTCTGAATGAATGTGTAAGATGGAAAACTACAAGCACTGTAAAATCACTGTCCTCTCTGCACTCACACACTCACCCAAAGGAGAGTTAAAGACAGTTTTTTTGGGTGGGGGAATTCATTTATTGTGTACATTCTCTCTAGAATAGTTCACTTATAATTTTGTAAGAAATACTTCAAACAGTTAAAACTGCTTAAACAGGTAAGAAACAGAAGATGTGGGAAAGAAAGGCAGAACAATTAACAAATATAGCAGTAGTTGGGAGGTGGGGGGTTCTCCCAGAACCATGAAAAACAGATAAGTAATGTACTGAGATTTCATCCCCAAATAAAAGTTACAGAACAACACATAATGGGCAAAAAGATGAAAAAGAAAACAGTACAGAAACAGAATGGTGAATAAAAGGTATTAGAGGTCACATGTCATAGGTCAGTCATACTTCATCTTCCAACCATAATTAAGGGACTGAAGATCCAATTCCACCCCACCCCTTTAGGTAAGTAGCACCAATTTCCAGTTCAGCAATGCCTCAGGTTTCCAGAACTCTGGGCTCTATTAGTCCTGGCAATGAATGCAATAGGGTCAGACTTCACATCCACACATCACACTGTCAATCACACAACTGTCCCAATACACTCCTGTCACTCACAGCATTGAAAATGCCACTCGGTCTCCACAGGCCTATTGGGGGTCAGGGGAGTTGCAGGAGTAGGGATCAGGTGGTAACAACAGCCGCAGCAGCAGCAGCTTCACAGCACTATTCTGTGCCACTTCAGTGCAGAAAACAAATCCGTGTTTACAATAAGTGCTGGAGGTGAAACGTGAGTCTAAACGGGGCTGACACAACTGGGTACAGCTAGACTTCACTAAAGCCACAGTCTCGCTCGCTCTCTCGCTCGTTCTCTCACAAGAACAACTCATTCTCTCTAGGTCGAAGGCACTTCATAATTCTCACTCTCTCTCGCAGAGGCCTGGCACCACTGTGGTGTCACTGCCCTGTCCTTACACACGGTCAGCTGGGATCTTTGGATTTAGGGATGACAGGTGGCCCTCTGGTGGCCACCAGTCGGAAGTGCGCCAAAGTGTGCGTCAGCCGGGTGTGCTGGTGGCCAGCACCTGCTGCATCTTGTCGCGGGCACGGGCGTAACGCAGCACTATCTGCTTCACGTGTTCTTCCTCCTCACGCTGCAGGATACGCAAGAAGTTGTGCAGCTCTGGCACGGTGAAGGCATCCCACTGTAGGAGAGGGGGGACACAAAAGTAAGTAAGTAAAATGTGCTCTTTCCTTTGCAGGAGAAACGAAAGGCTGGCTGCTTCCTGTACTCACGTTGACCTCTCCTGTCTCATTCTCCTTCAGCACCAGGCTGAGGGCCTTCTCACTGGGCCCCGCACACAGACGCAGGAGCAGCGGCCGCTCGTCATCACCCAGCTTCCGCAGGTACACTGAGAGAGAGGAGAGAGGGTTACGCATCACACATATGCACACGCACGAATGCACACACATATCCTCCACAGCTATACTGAGAGAGAGGGAGAGGGTTACACCTCACATGCACGCACGCACGCACACACACGCATACACCCAACCTCCACAGCTATACTGAGAGAGAGGGAGAGAGGGTTACACCTCACACATATGCACACGCACGAATGCACACACATATCCTCCACAGCTATACTGAGAGAGAGGGAGAGGGTTACACCTCACATGCACGCACGCACGCACACACACGCATACACCCAACCTCCACAGCTATACTGAGAGAGAGGGAGAGAGGATTACACTTCACATGCACGCACACACACGCATACACCCAACCTCCATAGCTATACTGAGAGAGATGGGGGGAGAGATCCATGGACGGAGTGTAGCACAGTGGGTAAGGAACTGGGCTTGTAACCGAAAGGTCGCAGGTTCGATTCCCGGGTAGGACACTGTCGTTGTACCCTTGAGCAAGGTACTTAACCGAAATTGCTTCAGTATATATATCCAGCTGTATAAATGTTTACAATGTAAAAAATGCCATGTAAAAGTTGTGTAAGTCGCTCTGGATAAGAGCGTCTGCTAAATGCCTGTAATGTAATGTAATGAGAGAGAGAGAGAGAGAGAGGTAAAATTAAGACACAGAAGCAGCTCAATCTCTTCAGGTACACTATAAGTATGTAAGTGAGAAACAGAAGGGAAAGAGAAATGGGAAGAGAAAAAAACAAAGCAGAGGAAGAGAAAGCCCCAAAACATGTTCAAACAATGAGAAACAAAGAGGGCGTGAGGTTTTATAGAAGCATACACAGGAAAGCACCAGTCGCCCACTCACTGAGCAGAGGGAGAGTTCAGCTCTATGGAAACAGTACACTCAAGCAACCAGGGACATGACAGAGGTTTGGCACAGCAGCAACTGCTAACCTTATTTAAAATGACATTACACTCACTTAGCAGGCGCTATCATCCAAAGTGACTTACAAAAGTGGAGGACATCAGTGAGAATAACTTAAGAAGGCCCATGTCATCAATACACATAAAGCCAGTCAAACAAATCAACATTTTCACAGGCTTTATCGCACAAGAGCTCAGGATTTAGAGCTATGGGAAGTTGAGTATCGTATCTATACGGTTTTCAAGATTATATTTTATGTTGTGTTGTGGGCATTACCATGTGTGGTATTTTATGTTTCAGTGTGGTTTGCTAATGTGATAGATCAGTATTACAGGTGGTATGTTAGTGTAGGTCGTGGCAGGTGTGGCTTGTCAGCATGCTGTATTGAGTATGGCAGGTGTGGCCATGTTTTAGTGTGCCCTTTCATTATTTTCCAAGTATTACTGAAATGAATGAAAGCACCGGACCGGCTGACCCACCTTGATCATGGCGCTCGCTGCGCTCGAACAGGGCGAATTTGCGCGGGTTATCCACCACAGTGAACTTGTTGAGCAGCGCCTCGATGACTTCGCGAGCCCGGGTTCGCGAGCTGATGTGCAGGTGCTTGGCCGTGTCCTTGGGCAGGTAGAAGGAGGTGCGCCGCTTCACCCCCGTGGCCCGCCGGCCCCCCTCCTGGGGCGCGGTCCCCTTCCGCGGGGGGGGCACGGACACGGGCCGCACCAGCTTAAACTGGACCTTAATGAAGCCGGTGTAAGAGCCGTCTTTGTTCTGCAGGAGAATTCAATCAAACGAAGGCATACAGATCAGGCTGCAGAACTAGAATGATTAAGAACGTGTTCAAAATTAAATGTTATATTTGAGAAATATGATAAATTTGTTGTCTCATGATGCGTCGTCTCAGGATTCCGAGCACATGCAAGCGTGTGTTTTTACTCACAAGGGCCATGAAAAGGTTGCTGTTGATCTGCGCGTTGTACTCCTTCACTTTCTGCTCAATCTCACTGATAGAAAGCTCCTGCTTCCTCCACTCGATCTGCTCATCCTGACCATGAGAGAGAGAGAGAGAGAGAAGGCAATGCTTATTCACAAAGCCTTCATACCGTAACCAATTATTTTTATGGTCACTGAACTGACAGTGAAGCAGACATATAGACTAAACCTGCCAAATTCTCTCTACATTTAAAAAAGCTGTACAATGTGTGAATTCAAGTGTCAGACTGAGCACAGATGGCTGATACAATCTCTACCACTGGCCACAAGGTGTCAGGAGAGGGCTTTGCTTCGATGGGGCTGCAACCAGAGGAGTGGCACTTACTTGCAGTTTCTTTTTGAAAAACAAGCCTTCACATTCTGAAAAAACTGGTTTCATAAAAAAAAGCTGTCGGCAACAGAAAAACATCTCAATTTTCCATCACTCACGCTCCAAGTCAACAACAGGACAAAGAAAAAATAAAACAAACGCAACCTTCCATTCAGTTAAAGTCAGCAAAATTATTCAGATTACACATTCAGCTACTTGGTTGATGAGAACACCACTTAAATTTCAGCTAGCTAATAAAAAAAGCATTACTGGTGTTTTGGGACTTTTATGTTGCCTTCAAGAATCGCCAAAAATATTTTCGGGGACCACATATGAAGGAAGGTCAGTTGCTCCCAGTAGAACCAAAAACATTCTTTCTCTGGGGCTGGTATCCACGGGCCTGCTTTTTGGAGACCTTGCTTATTTACTCGGCCCTGTTGTGCATGCTGGTATCGCTCCCAGAAGACTCGGGGTGATTATGTGCCCTGGAAACACAGGCGTGCGCAAACGGAAATGAGGAGGTCAACACGCGATGGAAAACTGCGCACATCCACATGGGACAGAGCACAGTGACACGTGTTCTGGGAAAGACTAACGAGAGCTGAAAGCCAGCTAATGGAAGGAAGACTAACTTTAAATAAAACACCCCAGAGTCTTTAAGCTCGTGCACCTCATCTCTCAGATCCATTACACTGCTCTGGAGCAGGGCTAAAGCTTCCTGGCTGGGAAACTACCAGAGACGTTCAATTAAACTCGATTCCAGGCCCTAGGTTAGTCTGTGCTTCATACACAAACACAAAATCGTTATTGTAACATGACCAGCCCAGTCCCTCCACTCTGTCTGATGGCACAGATGTCCAGGGCCCTGTGGGCGTTGAGAAACGTCGCGTGATACTCTGGTCATGCGCATCAGGTTAAGCCGCTTCCACGGCACACACACACACACACACACACACACAGTCATCCCCTTTCAGAATCTCAACAGACAGCGCAAATTCAGCCACTCACCAGACCTGACCTTCTGAACAGGGCTGCTTTGATTACATTCAGAGAATCAGAAATGCCTCCATACGACATTTACAAAGGAGTCACAACCATTACACTCTGTCTATGTGAGTGTGGGGGGTACAAATCTTCTCTAAATGAAAACCCATTAAAGGACTTACAAGACATTCAGCCTCATTTTAATTAGAAATGGACTTTTGACTATTGTTCAGAGAGGAAACGCCAGAGCTTTATTTTAATCTCTGTGGCTCGGAGAGGTTTACAGGGCGAGCCAGAGGATATTGTTGGGGTGGGGGGGGGGGGTTTAGGGCGTGTGGTGGGGGGTGGGGGGTTTCGACAGACCTCCCCTGGGGGTGTGCACACGACCGTTCCTGCTGAGTTTAATCAGGAGCTGGGGGAACGGGGTCAGTGTGAACCCCGATACAGCACTTATCACATGAGCAGCTACCCCTGCCATCAAGCACCAGATTAATGCTGTCACTGCAATCCCTTTCTTCACATTTCTCACAAGCCTGTTGTCAGGAGTGAATGACCCCCCCCCCTGCCCTAGAATCACGCGTGTGCGTGCTTTATTAAATTTCCCAAAGGGAGAGACAGACACTGTCTGAAACCCCATTCATCAATGTCCTCCACAAGGCAGGGGTACAATTCACGCCTCCAGGGGGAAAACCTGTTATAATGACAGAACACTTTGTCAGAGCTCTAAAAAAAAGAAAGGAAAAAAAATCCTGTACAAGAAATCATATTTATAACCTTGAGTCACCCCACCCCACCCCACCGCAGCATCCATCCACCCACCCACCCACCCCAGTTTCACATCTTGAACATTTAGCTAAATCTAAAAGGCAGCAAGATCAAGCTCAGTTCAAAACTGAGATGAAACGCTGTGTACACTGCCAGATCTGACAAGACTTTGTTATGAGAAACACAATGCTAACATTTATTTGCTTTTATAGACTTAGCAGAACAATGTGCTAACACCCACATGCAGACAATGGAAGACCTGCAGTGGAGCCGTGTTGCATTTTAATGACTGTGTGATAGGCCAGGCTTTCAGCAGGCAGCCGAGAGCCCAGTGCTTGCTTCTGGTATCCGATACGAACACCAGCACCACATACACTCCGCTGACCCCAACATGAGCCCCAGCTGTCCCACCTCCCCACACACTAGAGCCAGTGAACAGACCCTAACCGCACACCGAGCCGAACATACAGCAAGGCGACAGTAAAACACTGGGTTCCTGTGAGGGGCTGCCACTCATAACACAGCTGCTGTAACGCAGCGCAGACATGTTATTTCAAGGGAAGTGTGTTTAATGGCTGGCGGCGGTACAGAATGCCGGCTGTCTTCTCCACTTCCTGAACACATGCGCTGCGCTTGCTAAGGGGGATTACGCGGGACGCTGGTGTGCCAGACTGCGAGAGTGCATTTGTTGATTCCTACACAATCCAGGGTAATTACACCCATCATGAAATTATATGATGGCTGGATTTGAGAATCTATGCGGTAGAATTAAAAATGCAGGATATCAACCAGCGTAATACAATAAAAGAAAAGACTTTGTCACATTATCTGTGGCCTGCCAGTGCCTTCACATGTGGTGCAACTACTATACCGCATGCCTCAAAGAATGCTGTAAAAGCTTACGCATGACACACCAAATAAAAATGAATTGTAGAACACTGGCTCATGGGGCCTGTGGGGGGGGTGGGGAGTGGGGGATGGGGAGGAAGCGTTTCCTGCATCTAGACTGCCATGACAGGACGGGGTGGAGGAGACAGAGGAAAATTTACACTTAGTGCTAAACCGGTAGACATAATCCACATATTCTACATCATGGTATTAATATTTGTATGCCAGTGTCCATAATAACAGTGCTATACAATTTCACACACTGCATTTTACACAAGCTCCATTAGGGGTAGCAAAATCGCTCCCTAATGCTAATGCAGGTCCCTCTACACCACTTTCTCTGCACACAGAGGCAATAAAGCACCCCCGTTTTAAGGACATTTGTTATTTCTCCCCATTTACAAAGATGACATACGATTCCCCAAAATGTGTCTTTCCCCTCCATTGAAATCAAGCCTATTTATAGCCAACATTAGGCAAAGATACTCCACCAGAGACAATGTGTTACAATGAAACTCCCCTCAATGTATACAGAAACATTTCAGTTGGTTTCATCTACCACTAAGCATCTCATATTGTTTTGAGTCATGAGGTGGAATAACAACAAACTATCCCTGAAATGTAGGTTCAATAGAACCACAGAGTTCAGACAACGGTCTCTAAACCAGGCAAGAAACAAGTACAATGATATTAGAACTAGGTCCACCTCCCAGCCATAGCCCTGAACATGCATTCCTTCTACTCAACCCTCTCCACAGGGTTCTACTGTTCTAGTTTTCTACATCAGCAAGGCTGTCTACAGTAACAGGAAACGTTTTTAGTGGAACGTCACCAGTCTTACTTCTCTGAAACGGTTGAGGTCGGCTTTCCCTGACTCAAGTAAGAGGACAATTCCAGACAGAAGAGCAAACCACATGCTATGTCTGAGGCCTACCACAGCATCTAGTAAACTATCACAATAGTGCTATCACTAAGATTTTAACAGAACGGTTACGAGCAACAACAAAATGAGCCACATCAAGAGTTTTTCAATCAACTAATCATTATTGCTGGGTTAACTTCTTAGTTGCTTTCCATAGTGGAGCAGGTTAGAGGCAGCTACTGATACAGCTCTTAATTGTACCTTACTCGTGCTAAAATATGAGTACATCCATCTTACTCAGCCTCACATAGCAGACTTAATGCAGATATTACACCGGCATCCTGTCTGAGCCCCCCACCCACAACTCCAACCACCACTCACAACTTTCCTTCTCTCACTTTCCCACAGTAGACCTGAGCTCCCTGTTGCATCAGACTCCACACTTCCTGTCAGCATGGCTTAGCATAGAAAACTATGATCTCATTGGTATCCAATCAGATTCCTTGGCTCCTCCCCCAGTGTGAAACGGGAGGTGCCGTGCGAAACCGTGCTGTTCTCTGCCAAGTTTGTGGCTACTGCATTCCATATCTCTCTGTGTTAATGTAAAAATAGTCGGTCAGATGGTCTCTCACCCTCCCTCTCCCTCCCTATGCCAGAGACGTTCACAATGCCTCCCTGTGTTTTACCAGGACTTCTGAGACACATACAAATCAGCAACGGTCTTACAGTTACACTGCACTTTCTGTCAGTTACACGGCTGTAAGGGGAAGTCTATATGTCAACCTCCAGAGGCCTTACTATTATTACCAGGTTTCTCTTGAGTTTTCCTGATGAGCTGACTCACAGGTGAGCACACTAGTAATCACTTAATGTAATTTCATGCCCCCCTCTATACAGTTATGTCTCCCAAATTCAAACATTAAAGGGGAGGAAAATCCAAGCTATGGATTTTCAGCCATATCTGCAGCAGATACTAAATTTCACCAAAGAAAAATCCTCCTGACATATGGTTGTGATGTCAAAGACACTTGGACAATGGGCATATACAGGGATGGCATTTAATACTTCAACTAAGATGGCTCCACCTTCCGCTACACTGCTAAAGCCTGACCACACTACAGGACAGAGGCCAGGGACAAACGTGCGTCCCTTCCAGGGCCCAGAACAAAGGCCGACTTCCCCCTGACTGCTGAGTCCTAGGCCAGCCAGGGATTCAGACCGACAGGGTGGATCTCTGCTTCCTTCCCCTGGCCCTGGCCACTTCTCCTGCAGCCCCACACAGCAGGAATAAGAGGAAGGCCAGTGTGTCCTAGCACAAGAACAAGTGGAAGTTCTCCGAAGGAGTGTCAGCTGCATCACACAAATGTCAGCCAAGCCTTACCTTTTCCCAAACAATTTATAGACAGAGGACAAGCCTGTCTTTATTCTTTGTCTAAACTTGTACTGTAGGTACAAACCCTTTGCCTTAAAAACTGAGACACTCTCAGCTGAATAAACATGCTACTAACAGCCAGGCTATTTTGGGACCGTAGGGAAAAATCACTAAAGCCAGCACTTTTAATAGCTTTTCTCAGTCACCGTAGGAGCTTTCCGCAGGCTGGTCTGCGGTGCTTACAAAAATGTCTATTTTCACGAAAGGTCACAGTTGGACATTGAAATGCACTAAACAAAAAGATACAAACTCTAGTTTATAGAAATAGTTTCTAAGTTTATAGTAATTATGATTTGAAATTAAATGCAAAATATGACAAATATCACACAAACTGCTGCCACGCAGAGCCATCAGTATCACCATTAAATAACTCCGTGTAGAAAACAAAAAGGTGACTAGGATTTCAGAACTTAGCACAGGGTATAGAAAAAGAAAGAAAACTGCCATTTTGGTCGCAGTATTCATTTTTATATTCAACAGTATGAGTGAGAGTAGCAGATGTCCCTGGAATGAGTTAATAGGAAATGGCACTATTCTAATGAGCAAACATTGAGAAACATTCTGCATCGGTACAGATGTAGGGTCCATTGTTGTTTTATGTTGAGTTATACTTCATACAGTTCTTTGTGGGGATAGGGTGTGTCTGGGCTGGCTGTCAATGACGACAGTATTTGTGCACTCACATAGATAAGCAATGGCCTGATGGTCATGAAAAACTGTGCACATGATAGGTATTTGTGGCCAATCTAAAACTCTGCTTGCTTGAAGGGACGAATTGTCACTTTACGAAGAAATAACAAGATTAATGAAAAGCAAGAGCAGAATTTTGGATAATGGTCATTTTTTTCAAGTTTTTCTTTTCAGACAGTTGAACAGGGCATGGGTTCAAGGCCAAGACGGGAAGTGAAGAGTTTTAACTTATTTTGTGCTGGAACAGTGGGTGTGGACAGAATGGTCACAGGTGTGCTGGTCATCAACCACCATCATCACTTCAACCACCCCAACCCCCCACCCGAAATGACACACAGTTATGGAAAAAGGATGAGGAACTTGCCACAGGAAACAGCCTGCAGGAAACACGGGTTAAACAAGCTATGGACCAGCCGGACAGTGTGGATGGATTATGCAACTGTATACATGTAAAGACAAAGGCCACTGAAAGCTCACTGAGATCTGGGTTATTTGTAAGCTGAACGGCTCAAACTAAGGCAACGGTCCTGAGATACAAACTGCTCGGCGTTGGTGCAGCTTATAGAGCCCAGTTTATAGAGCTGCAGAAAACAGCTGAGGCTTTCTTCAGCACAATTCATTATATCATAAAAATATACACTGCACACTGAAAGCCAAAACATGATCTACAGACCCAGAAGCATTCGGCTAAAGACATTCCACACTCATTAACCGGATTACCCTTGCAGTTTGCAGGACAGTAAATATTCCAGTCATGGGATCAATATACAATCAACTGGAAGAGAGTGACTAATGTTAATTGCCACTTAAAGTCAGACTGAGAGATCACAGTAAGAGGGCTCTTTCAGAAGGCCTTCACAACTGAAAATGGAGATCATACATAGAAAATGAACAATTGTACAATTGAATAGAAGCCAGTTTTTAGGTGATGAGTGATAAAACTGGAACCAGTTCTCAATCTAATTACTGCAGCTGATTATAGTGATTCCGATCAAAACTAGCAGAAAGCACTACCTTGGCTGGGGGTTTAGATTGTCCTGGATTCTGTTATCAGAACTGGATATTGCTTTTCTTCCTCGCCGACTCCCTTCCCCCAAGGTGTTACTGAGACAGTGTGAGGGGTCATTGGTCATTTGTCACACGTGAAACAAACTCAGGCGAGCACATGCTCCCTGAAATGACATTCATTACCGAAGCCTTTGAACTGATTAAATTACATCAGCACGTGCCAACCACAGTGCAAAATGATATGCAGGGGGCAGGAGCCACAATCTGCACAGGGAGTCTAGACTGTCAAGGAAAACAATTGCAGCCTGGTATTACTCAAGCTGTCCCCTCTAACACAAAGGACGTAAATGAGGGTTCTTTCCAGGCCAGGGCCCTCTGATGGACATCTGATCAGTCATGATCATCACATAAGAATGCTATATGTTCTTTTGGTAGGGAGAGGGAGTATGAGAGGAAGTGCATGTGTTCATCTCCCTCACTAAACCTGTTATAAAACAAGAATCTTAGTGTGTCATTTGTGAATAATGGAAGACCAGTCACTCATAAAAGGAACTGAATCATGAGTCATGCTGAGCTGATGGTGCAACAGCGGGCCTAAACTTGATTCATTTCCGAAACACAAGCCTGCGGGTGAGGGGGAAAACTTTCATGGGTGATCTAGCATAACAGTTTACCATTAAAAGCTGCAGTCTGAGAATTCTCCCTTTCCAATTTGCATTCATTATAATTGCAACAAAAGACCACATCTGTGTGTTTAATACTATAACAGGATCATCTACTATACTATTCAAATCCCTTACCTCAAGTATCTGTTTCTGTATATTAAAAAAACAAAGGGTCAAACTATGACTGACACTGACACTGTCCGTCCCTACAATTCTAAACTAATCAATGGCACAGGGTGGAAAATCATACAATTATAGGATATAATTGTTCTTTACTGGATAATATAAGTGAGGAACCTGTTCTGAAATAATAAAAACATTTTATTGTCTAAAAGCTTCAAGAATTACAACCAACCACCGCCTTTTACCAGCAGGTGTGCTTGAATATCATTAACTATAATGCAAAACACTGTACTTTGGATCACATTTTGCAATTTAACTGTAAAATACTGAGTTGTAAAATACTTCAACGAATATATATCCTAAATTCTGAAGTCTACAACGGTGCATATACTGCAGACTTTTACCCAGGACATGCGCTGCACGGTTATCAGTGAGATGAAAGTAAGGAAGAGATTATATTAATGCAAATTGCACATACAAAATAAGGTCCATTGTGTTAACCATTAGTAGTATGATGCAAATTAGGGAAATTATCAATTTGAATAATGTGAGTACTAAATTATATACCTCCCCCTCCCCAAAGGCGTTAACAGCTGTTGGGTTAACCCAGACCCAACAAAATCATTGTATTACGGTTTTGCATTGTGCGTGGTCCCTATTTTAACATATTTAAATATGTCTCAAAGATCATATAAGATCTTATGCGAGGAGAATGGGCACATTTAGAAATAGACGATAACAGTAAACATGTCGTAACGACAGCAGCGTTTTTGTTTCAGTTTTTAGTACCAGCCTGTGCCTCACCTTCTCTTTCTTGGGCTTACGGATGAAGGATGTGCGAGCGGTAAAGTATTGCTCGAATTCGCAGTCTGAGTCCTCCTGACTGCAATAGCCGCTGCTGGTTGTACTTCCCCACGTCATCTCAAAAGAAGGGGTCTGATCCTCGCCGCCGCCGTCACTCATTGCCTGTGTATTCACTCGCAACTTTGTAGCTAACCGGCTCCCAACTTTACTTATATCAGTTGTTGCAGCAAACTAAATTTAAAACGTCAACTTCTTGTTAGCGCGGTGTCCAAACAGCTTATTTACACGAATAATTTACACATACAAGAGATCCCTGAATGGAAATATTTGGACTGAAAACGTAGGACAATAAATTTAAACAAAATATACAATGTCGCCTATTTGATAAAACTGTTTACAAACTATCAGAGCTCAGAGATCTTCCTGCTGAACGTTCACTCTATCCGAACGCACCCTTTGCCCACGTTGAAGAACAGTTAATTGTCGTTGGGATGTGGGTTTACAGTTCCACCTCTACCCCTCCCTCGTTGCCCCTCCCTGGCCGTTAAGATTGGAAAATACACAAGACCAGGAAGGCCCCTCCCCGATTGGCTGCATAAGGAAATTCCAACTCCCAAATGACGTCACACCCCACCCTTTTCCTGTCCAGGGCGAATGAACCAGCGTGAGGATTTAACTCCATCATGGCCGTTCATCTGAAAATAACATATTTTACATTATGACATTAATAGAACGGGATTCAGAACAGGATTCTCCAAACCAGAACGCACTTAAAGCTCACAATGAGGAAGGGAACAACATTAAAAAACAATAGGAGAAAAAACTAAAATATAAGAAGATATATTTAAACCCTATAGGCCTAATAACATGTACTTGTCCTGTAAGAAAAATCTGAGGCAGATAGATTTGAACTACAGAAAACCAAATAGGAAAATCTAGCCCCATCAAGTGACAACTTACATATGATAAACTGAAAAGTACAATGAAACAAAACCGCAGTAAGAAAATAAGCCTCAGTGACATAATTTTAACCATGCAAAAGCTCTCACTTTCTGCAATAATCTTCCCATATGCATGTTGTCCAATGTGATGGACCTTCCCCTGCACAGATCCAGAGAAACAGGGAGCCCAGATGCCCTTTCCTACATCTCATTATCACTCAGCTGACCAACAGGCATAAATTAATGTTGAATTCTGACTAGCTATGGAAAAAAAACTCCTCATTCTGAAGGCCATACTCACAAATGAAGCCATGTAATATCCTGGTTAACAGAAAAGAGGAAAACATTGTGGTAGGCCAATGTACCTGAAGGTCTACCACAGAGACCTTTAGTAAAAAAAAATACACCAAAAGAAAACTTGAACTCATGGTTATTTTAGTGCCAGGCAAAATAACTTAATGGAGCATTTCTATGGTAAAGAACAAAACAAAAATAAAATGGCTTGTATGCACGGACACCATGCTGCAACACATTGTCTTTCTCTGAATTCTGAAAGCATGTGGAACAAAGAAGACTGTGCAGGTAAAAGCACAAAAATGACTGTTGCTTACATAACATGGAATGTTATGTTATTCACATTAACATTTGTATACTCTATGCATTACAAGACAGCCAGAGGAAGTCAGACTCTGAAAGAAATGTGGAGTTCCATCATGTCTAAACCCCAAGGTCAGCTCTCCTTTCAAGTGAAGAAGGTGTTCCAGCAACTGCGGTTCCATATGCTGGCCGCCTGCCGGTGTCCCTGGTCTGACCTGGGTTTCTCCATTAGTACGGTCCCCTAATGTTGCTAGGTAACCCCTGTTCCCCCTCTGCCTTGCCTCAAAATGGTATTGCTGGAAGGTCTTAAATTGTGACTGGCCATGGCATGGCATGAATAGGTAAGTAATAAAATACAGCTTCTGTGTGCAGATGGTACACAGAGACACGTGCCTCCCCGAGCCCTTAACCCTGATCCCAGGAGACAACTGGGGGGTCACCCCTTCAATAACCGACCCCCAACCCCCACCCCGATTCCGCAATGCACAATGAGGAGACCCCCGTTCTGTCTCTGAGTGTGAAAGCAAACAGCATGGGGTTATTGCCCGTGTAAATGGTTTTAATTGCAGCTATCTATTCCACAATAACACATTATTCCACATTAAAACATTGGTTTGTTCAAATTAAAATCCATGTACAGAAATTGTGATGTACCACTCAATCCCACTGTGGCCCTTAAACAAAAAATTCTGGATGAGACATGTTTCTTGACAAATCTGATATACATGTATGGGGTACCGCCAGTGATTGTGGGCCCCATGAAAAGATCTTGCATTGGGTCCCACCACCATTGAATGAAGTTATACATGTTCCTCCTTTATTTTTTGTGCAGCTAGAATTATTACTACCTTTCTCCCCAGCCACGATTGCACTGCATGTATGTATGTACGAAATGTAAACAGTCTATGTTTTTATGTAGCCACCTACATTATATAGCCACAGAAATAATGCTCATATCACAGAGACATTCTGTTGAAGTGAAAATGAACTTCCACGAGCATGTCTTTGAGATACAGACCTCAACAGTATTGAAACATTGCCAGAGTCATGTGCTACTAGTTAAAAAATGAGGACACTCTGATTATCTTGTTGAAAAGTGGGTCAGCATATTTTTCCTGGCCTTCAATGTGCCCCTGTCTCTCCTAAAGAACAGACACTAATGAATAAGGAGGTACTGAATAATGAATGATCCGAGACAGAACTGAGGGGTACTAAAGCCCCTGGCAGCAGGTTGGGTGGGTCAGTGGGGTACAGGGGCAATGGAGGAAGAGTGATAGGAGGTGACAGGACAGATAGGCCCATGCCAGCCCAGAAGGGACTGGAATTCTCGACCATGACACAGATGCTCTGCCCTAAATTAGGTAAAAACAAATCTTGGATGGGCCACCACATCAGACAAATGCGTAGCAGCAGGCTTCACAGAGGGGTACTAAGAAAAGCGTTTCAAGCTCTTAGCATGCACATATGTATGCACACATACACAACATGTGTGAGTGCATGGGTCCCATAGAGTTCCTTATTAACCATGCTTCAAAGGGGAATCCTCATCCCTCTTTCACTAGAGGTGGATCATAGTAACTAAAGCAGTAATTAGAAACTCATTCTGCATCATCATCTCTGTATGTTTTATACTGTTATAACAGTTTTCAAAGGAATAAAATCTGATTAATTAAATGTTTAATTCTTAAGGTAAAAGGGTCTGCAAGAATGTTTTTATCTCATACCTGTCTAGTTTTACACACAGCAACTTCCCAACTCCTGCAAGCTCTCAATCCACTGTGCACAACAATAATAATAATACTAATAATAATAATAATAATAGTGATATAATAAAAATAATAAAGAAAACAGGTTTTAACCGCCATTTAACATATGAATACCATACACTTCAAACATACAGGAGTCTTGTCTGTAGTCTGAGAAGCCCTGCCGTAGTTATGTTGTGTGTGCGTTTTTGTTGAGTTTGTCATTTGGTTTCCCTGTGTTGTGTGGAAGAGAGAGTGGTTTGAGGCACAGGAAGAAGTCGTCACTCACTGCCGGTCTACCATTGTGCTAATGTGAGAACAGGGGGGCAGCATTTAGCACAGTCCCATAAATCATGGCTCTCATCAGGGTATGGGCTCGGGCTCAGGCCTTTTATGAGTACCTCTGCATGTGCAAATATATATATATACATATATATATATATATATACATATTCTCACCATACCGTTTGTAGGTTTTGATGCTGATAAGACATAAAAAGCCACAAGCTATATTTGGAAAATAAACAGAAGCTAATTTTATCTCACTCTGGTAGCATTTCTCAATGCAGGGGGTTATTTTCACAATATAAGACAAACCCATGGTATGGTGACAAGGTAATTAAACAGTATTCAGGGGACCGCTAGGCCAGAGAAGGAGACTCATCGGTCACATGATCCCACATCTTTGTACACACTGCTTCTTTCTCATGTGACAACAAGGCCTCTTACACTGGGACGTTTAATTTATTTATGAGAGAGAATGATCTTGTGTGTGTTCCTGTGTCCATAAAAAAGTGCTGAATTGTGGAAAAGCTTCACCTCAGAAGCTAACTGTAATCACATCAGTTTAAACATCATTGTCACATGTTCAGTCTACCATTCTGTGAAATCACAGTAATTCTGAATCTGGATGCATCCATATGCAGATTGTTTCACAATGGAATTCTTTGATACGACTATGTAAAGGAAGTTTAAGAATATGACAAATAGTCAAATAAGGAAATATGAAGATGCCATACTTCAATGGCTTGCTTACCCCAGGGGAATAATGAGAGAGCCTGACCATATGCATTCAGAAGAAGAGAATTGGTTTTAAAGTTCCCCTTACCACATTGGTGTCTGTTTCTATGGTGTCCTCCACATTATCTGATTGGTCTGTGAAAGAAATGCGTCCAGAGTAGCAGTCTAATTGGATGAGAGCCCGGCAGCGATAATGGCAGGTGAACCTGCAATCTAAAAGTGAGACAAGAAAGAGAAAAAGGTCAGTTAAAAGGACATTAAATACAACAACTCGTTATACAGTATCATCATGTATTATACAGTATCATTATTCCAGTGCTACTGAACTCTATCTCATGTGGGCCTCAGATTCTGCAGGCATTTGCACCAACCATGCACTAGACCACCTGATTTCACTAATTATTTTACCTCCCTGGTTCAGAAAGTAAGCTAATTAGAGATTTTAGGTGGTGTGGTGCATAGGTGGAGCAAATACCTGCAGACACTGCAGCCCGCAGGACCTGGAGTTCAGTAGCCCTACATCAGTCAGTATGATATCCAGCTGACATTCCATCAAGCATGTAAGTGACTCAAAATTAGTCAACACATTGCGGATTCAAAAACTGTGAATCTTTGCACACAGGAAGAGTGAACCAAGGATGTGAAAACCAAGGATGGATTTTCATATGCTGAGTCATTACACGCCATATGGCCCCCAGAGCCACTCACAGCTCCCTAAAGTCTGTGACACCAACTCTGTGTTCAAAACAAACAGATGAGCCAGCCACTTTATGGTGGCACAGACATCTGCATGTGCAGTAAATAAGTCATATAAGTCACATATGCAACATATGCAAGCATATGTAAAAGAAGACACAACGGAGAGGTATTATCATATAAGACCAACACATTATTTTAGAAAACACATTTTGATACTTGTGTAGGGTACAAAAAAGACTTGAAAGACATACTGTACAAAGACAAGCAAAGCACAATACATGCACCATGATATTTACAGAACAGATACTGAGATATGCAATATGCATTTTCTTTTGTCCGCGTTTGAATTTATGTGTCACAAATTAGTGAAAGGAGTAGTATTCTCAACCTTCATTTGTAAAAAAAAAAATAAATAAATAAAATAACATTTTGTCTTTATTGTTCACTAAGTGCAATTTCTGAAAATATAATGTGGATAGATTAAACAAAAAAATGGAGAGGATTCTTTGGCTAAGGTTGTATTTCTGGTCACACATGCCACTGGTTTAGGACAAAGGGAGGGAAAAAGTTAAAGGGTTAGAACCAAGTTTTTGTTTATGTACCTTAATCAGAAGTCTAGACATATTTATCTTTTAAAAGAAGGACCTGAAAGGTAAGTAAATAAGAAAATGGCACCCACACCTTCAGGCTTCCCCTCTGACAGAGAGCACACTCACTATCAGCAGCCATTTGGCCAGGCGCCTGTGTGACCCAGGGACTGGGACTGGGACCGCTCTCCCTCTGCACACAGCCCTGACATTGCTGGGGAGTTACATCAGCCAGGGCCTTCCTCATGAAAACACGCACACAAACACACACACATGCACATACACACACACACACACACACACACACACACACAAACACACACACACGCACACATGCACACGCATGCATACACACATACACACGTGCGCACACACGCACACGCACACACACACGCAAATGCACACACACACACACGGATAGCTCTCACTTGGCCAGCAGCTGAGAATGTGGAGGGGGCAGGGGTTAGTGCAAACGGAAAGGGGTGTTTCTGACAACGTGGAAGGCAGTATAGAAGTTAGCACACAAGCTAGTCGCCCCCTGCGGGAGGATGCTGAATCACAGGAGATATCTGTCACACAGCTCTCTCTTTCAGTTTCCTTTATATCTCATCTCAAACTCGTCACTCGCACTGAGGTAAAACGCCTTGAATCTTCGGTCTATGGGGCCTTTTTGCCCCAATTCCTGATGCGTCCGTTACTGCCTGTCTACAACCATGTCACCTTGGCCAGATGACCCTATATACAGTATGCTCCTCTGACAATCATTCACATGGCTGGACAGCACTGACTTTTTCAAAGTGGCAGCATTAGCGAGGGAAAAAGAGCCAACATTTTTAATTTCATAGTTCACCTATGTTCAGAATATACTTAAGATATGGAAGCGCTTCTGCAAAAATGACGTCGGCAGAAGGCTTATCACAGCAAGCACTCTTGGCTGCTAATTTACAAGGAACTGTAATTTTAGGGAACCAGACACTGCGCCCAGGATGACATAGTCATGAGACGTTTACGTCTGAAAAACACTTTCTAGTTTTTCATGAAAGCAGACCTTGACTACTGACCTGAGTCATTCCGGGTTTACTGTTTCCTGGGCTCCCCCAGGACCAAACCAGGCTTTCACAACACAATTACATATGTCTCAAGGGAGCAGAGGAGGAAGTCTCCAAGCTTGGTCATGTCTTCATTATTCATTTCTTTTTTTTTTAACTAGCAGCATATGGACAGAATGAATGGAGTCAACGGATGTAAGTTTGCACTGCCCTCTAGTGGATATTCTGGTACAAGGATGAATTGGAGAAACTTGCTTCAGCCACTTAGGCATAGCCCTGTCTTGTTCTACTCCAATCCTATTTCTTTGATAATTTTATACTAATTCTAGTACATCATCAACAATATATATATACATTTTATTTTGTAGCCAGTAACACACCACATAGCACCTTCAGTGTTAAAGAGAAATATGTCTAACAACTACATTTCAAACAGTAAGAACTCTAAACATGTTTGGAGAAATAAAGCCCATGTTTAAGTTTAGAAAGAATATATTTAGAAAAAAGGCCGTAAACACAAGTACTTGGAGACTAGAGCTCTTGGTCATTTCTTTGCTGCTGTTGTAAATGCTGTGGCTACCACACAGGCTATCAATAAGTTCACTTTACAAAAAGAGCAAAACAATCACGTAATACATGGAAGATATTCAAAAAAGTATCTTATTCATTATCCTCTGGCAAAACACAAAACTCTCACACTCACACAGACTCATACTGAAAGCCTGTGGGAGGATCTAACTGACAGATTACGATCTTCTTCCTCTATCATTCCTCTAATGCAACCCGCACTCTGACACGCTCGCGCCAGTAAAGCAGGTTTCATACAGCACTCCACTCACATGTCAAACACACGCACGCCTGCTGCTTTTATTTGTGCTCTATTCATCTACATGGAAACATACATGCTACTAACACACAGGCACACACATGAAAGCACACACACACACACTCACACATACATGATCTGCTGTTCCTTTGGTAACATCAAAATACAAGAACATACAAAAGGGTAGCACCCAGGAAAAAAACAACCAATAACACACACAGCTCACCTCAAATTTGGGAAGCTTTAGGAACCATGGGTAGTTCCACTGATTAGCAGCAGTTAAACATTAAATAACATCTACAACATGTGCAAACCACTGAGTGAATGAATAAGAAAGTTGGACTTAATTCTTAATTTTTGACCTTAGAAGAAAGTGTGACGTACATGCAGCCGATTGTTCAATAACCACCCACTGGAGACTTAGAGCAAAGCTCAGGCGTTGTGAGCTACCTCATAGCAAAGACCAATCAGCCATCAGCCTCCTGCATACACAGCTGATGAGGGGAAACAATAAAACCAGACAAAGCACCACAGTTTTCTTGTCTGTCTACAGTGTGCAGCAAGGCATGATGGGAAGGAGATGAGTCAGTGACACTGAGAGCCACTGCAGAATCTGGTGGATTACCTGAGAAATACACGAGAATGGCAGCTGCTCACCGTGCATTACCCATCACAACTGTGATCTGTGTACAGCAGTGGTTCTCAAACTCGGTCCTGGAGGCCCCTGTGTATGCTGGTTTTGTTCCAATATTGCACAATATGACCATGGGAATTTCATTCTTCATAGCATTCACAGCTATTTCTGACATAATTTCTGTGGTTTAAGAGAGTAAATAATCCCTCTAAAGCATGAAATGCAGCCAATTAAGAAAAATTAACAGCTTTTTAAAATTCTGGGATTGCAATTGTGGTTGGAATGAAAACCAGCACACAGCGGCCTCCAGGACCGAGTCTGGGAATCACTGGTGTACAGGAAGCCTACTTCCCCAAACACAGATTTGTATATTTCACTGATTTCAGAGACTCAGTACAGCCCCTCTGGGAGCAGCCAATGAAGGCCTCTCAAAGGGGAGAAGGAGATTATCTGAACCTCGAGGGGGGACGTCTGCTAAATCTCATCTCGACCGTAGCCTGCTCTGGTCGCCCATTCTGCCTGCCTCTCTGTGCTACTCCGGCTTCCCACAGCAACGCTCCCACCCCCCACTCTTATCCAGGACAAGCGGGCTCCCCTCTGGCGACCGCACAGAGCACCCACTGTTTGCAGACCGGCAGGCGCACAAAGGCTGCGAGCGTCCTGACAAACGGGCCGGAGCGGAGAGGAAGCGCATGCACACAGCTTCCCCTGCATCACAGCGTGAATATTCATGAGCTCCCGCTGGGCGCACAATCACCCCCTGTCTTCAACACCCAGCCATCTTATTCACCGACGAATCAGCGGGCAGCATTCTCCGCACTAATCTGCTTAACAATTGAGGGTTTACAAAAATATAATCATTAATATCAAACAGCTTAGAATATGAGGCACCTGTTTCTCCAACATGTACAATCTGGGGACAAAATGTACTAGAAAGAGAATATTATGACACACTTTGATTCATCAAAGTGCCAATGGTGAGGGCCACAGCTATGTCGCAGTGAACAGAGGAAAGTTATCCCTGAGGCAAATCGCGTCTCTCTGACTGTCATCACAACTCTGCACAGTCGAGTCTTACAGCCCTGTCCTTTCCTTCATGTTGGATCATTCCTTGTAGTTCATAGACTGAAAATATGTTAGAATCGCATGAGGATTTTGTGTATCAGACACAAAAGGATTCGCCGCACCACATTCTCCTTGACTGACAGAGTACTTTTCTTCTGTTAGCTGAATAAGAGAACCTAGCAGACTATCTATCACCGAGACCAGATTTGAATGCTAGCACAGCATCTGAAGCCTTGTGGCAGGCTTTTCAAAGACAAGATATTATTTCAGGGCACTCCATTTCACTCTTAAAATGATGGATTATGGAATGAAATCAGCCTCAAAGTGTAAGCAGTGTTAATCCTTTAATGAGAGGATTACCCAGTGAATGCATGAGGATACTTCATTGCTGAAAGGCAAGGATAAAATGATTAACAAAACATTGATGCTACACTCTTCAGACCAATGAGGACCTGGTGGTTATGTGATCAGAGTCTTACACTGTGTGCATGTGGGATAGAAATTCCTGTCACACAGTGTTAGCAATGCTATAATGAGCTGGGACCGTTACAGGAGAGAGCTCGACTGACCTACTCTCATCCATTATGGATGGTATAGTAAAGATGCTTCATTCAATACCCATGCCTATCGAATCGAATCTCTATCCTCGATGCTGCGAGTTCTTTTCTGGTGCAGTTTGGAGTTGGGGGTTTAAGTGACAAGATTAAGAACAGCTCCCTCAGGCATGCAGTGAATGAAGCTGTATGTGTGTTGAGCACTAATCAGGCCAGTAAGGGGGAGTGGGGAGAGCTTCCTCCTGATCTCAAACTAGAGCTGGCAGGTCACCTCACAATATCATAATTCCACATCCAGGGGAAAGGTACATTTTCTTGCTTTCATCTGCTGGTGATACATACGCTTTTATTTTTGGTGTGTTGAAAAACCTACAGAAGGAACTCCCTGTGCTTTGATGTTCATGTCTTAAATTAAACAATGAGATACCAAACTAACACACAAACGGAAGAAACACACGCAAACACTCCAAAACAATGCTAACCACAGTCAAGAACAGACACTACGACATTTTAAACTACCTTTTTAAAAAATGAAAATATAGATAATCATTTCAGAGACGGCTGAAAATAATAGGAGAGAGTCGTGTAAAGAGTAAAGGCACAGCATTCAAAGAAAAAAAACCTTCTGCAGAAATTGCTACTTGGCTTTTTACTCCTTCATGTCTTTTGAAGCAGCTTTTACTGTACTGCTGTTTCTAGATTTGACCCTCAAACCTTTATCATGTTCATGTCCGGCTTCCTGAGAGGGAGAACAAAGACCCCTCATGTTTGCCCCACTGAAGTGTCAGCATTCTTAGAATGGAATTACACATCCCAGAGCTTCCTGTTCGCAGTGCACCCCCTCTCACCCTTTCCCCCAGCCTGCCCCCGTGCTCCCACCCTGATGCTCCGACCCCACCCCAAGCTTCTACCTCTACCTCTGCCACAGTTTAGCTGGGGACAGGGACAGACATAAATCCTTTTTTTCCAGGAACACCTTAGAGTACCAAGGTTTGGTGTGTTTCAGGAGCGGTTTTGTGGAGTTTTACAAGGACACAGTGAGAACTGCGGCAGCAGGAAGTGGAATGAACATGTCTCAAGGGGTCTACTACTTAAACCAGTCGTTACACCACTTGAAAATGATTCACAAAATAACCACACTAAGATCATAATGAAACTGAATATACTATTTAAAAATTCCAAAAAGAGGAAACAAGAAAACAAATAGTGGTTTATGCAGTTTACTGTAATGAAGATGCAAATTGTGTAGAAAAAAAATTAACTTGAGATACTTTGCTTAAGCCTACCACTGAACAAGGAATGTTAAACAAACATCCAAGTGCCCATAAGTGTTAGTTAAGCGAAATGCATTTCCATTCATTGTGTGGGTGTCTACAAGTCATATCTGACTGTCAGATGAACTGACCAGAAGACTGGCAGGACATCTGCAGGTGGCCTTACCTGGTTATTCCCCAGTCCCTGCCCACCCTGCCCCTTTATCAAAACCAGCACAGAGCAGTAACGGACAGGAAGAATCACAAAGTAAGTTAAAGCAAAACCTGCTGAAACCAGTCAAACAACCTTTGCAGCAGAACCTGAAGGAAATCCATGACTCGGAGGAAAAATGAGATGTTTATACAGTAAAATGAAAAAAATAATAAAGGAAAGGTAGAGAAAAAGGAGGTAAGCCTGGAAAGTGTGGTGGTGTGCTGAGATGGGTGTGTGACGTGCTGATGTCAGCAGCAACGCAGCATCAGCAGAGGGTAGGGTTACTGCCATCTCTCTCTCTCTACTTTGCACACACATGGTTTCTTTATCCTCCGCCGCACTGTAACTCTTATTGTCATCTGTGAAAAATCAGGTATTTTGCAGTAGACTAAGCCGTGTAACAGAAATCAGTGTTCACACACTGATTCCCAGCCTGGATATGAAAATAATTCCTGAGGTGGTTGAGGGGTAATTGGGGCACAATGTGTTTAGAGTGGATAAAGCAGTCTGAGGTTCAGTGTCTCAGGCCCAAACTAAGCAGAGCCTGAATTATTCTTTTAAAGACCTTTAAAATTAGTTTCTTCATTCAAACAACCATCGACTCTATATATTCCACCAAACAAGATGTCCGTCAACTTGAACACAACATTAATAGAGAGGCTACAAGGTTTAAAAACATTCTAATGCGAGGGCTTATTTTGACCATGGGCAAGTACTGTATTTGCCTCTAAAGATCTGGAACAGGGGGCACAGAAAATGACCTGCATATACTCATGTCTCACTATAGTTGTAATGAAAAGATACGGAGCACAAGGGTTTGACGGCAAAGCAATGTCAGTCCAACCCAATGTAAATCAAACCTAAGGAAGTTATATAAGAACACACAGGCCTAAAGTAGTCATGGGATTTTGAAAGTTTCACAGGTAATCTCTGAGGATGTTCTATGAGAATGCCTCTGATGTGCTTTCTCACTGTTCCAAAGTGCTAGAGCAGTTTCAGAGTCCTGTGGACAATGAAAATAAAGCTTTATCAGAAAAAAGGTTTTGGTCAACTGCAATAACACAGACCCGTACTTTATTATCAATTAAAACATCCTTTTTCAAACAGCTGGGTTTACACAGGAGTAGATAACAGTGAGCGGGAAGGAAGTTTAATTTTAAACACCTAAGACAACTGAGAGGAAAAGAAATAAAAAAACATATGCCCTGCTGTCAGCAGGCACTGTGAGATTGTGCTCAGATAGTGAAGGGTGTGGCCTGGGCTAGAAAATACAATCAAAGACAGTGCTAACTGAACTCTGACGTTATTTGCTATGATCAGCATCACATGTGCTTTCACTAGAACAGTCGGGGAGTGAAAACGAGGTCCCTGAGTTCAGACTGGCTACATCCTAGCTTACTCAAAGCTAGAGTTTGTGGCAATGTTCTCTGTAATACGCAACCTCCTCATTAAACCCACTAAATCTATTCAAAGTTAATGAATGCAGAGGGGCATGAATGGGACTGCATCACAAAAAGCTTATTTATGCCTCATTGGGCATCGCGGCAACCTTGTTAGAGGAATGCATGGCTGCAGCAATGCCACACATTAAACTGTCCAATGTTAATTCAATTCTAACAGAGTATATATGAGTCCAATTGGGACCATATGAACTCTGTAAGGGTTGATATAACTTTTACTGTCCAGTACCCCTCCCCACTCCCCACCCAGCTCATCTCCATGGCAGTAAGTGCTACTTCGGCAGAGTATGAGAGACAGCCAAAGTCTCAGAGAAAGTTTGGGCTAGAGACATAGACACCGTAGGCATGAAAACACAGAATAAAACAAACGCCCAGAGAGACAAAAAGGCACATAGGCAATAAGATATGCATGCAGACAAGCAAACATCTACTGGCACACAGACTGCAAGACGGGCAGCCTATCAGACAGATAGCAGACACACAGGGAGATACAGTGCTGGCTGGCAGAGACAGACCAGGCTGTGCGTACTCACTGGTGCAGCGCAGACTCTGCTTGTATAGACCCCAGATGAAATCACCACACAGGTCACACCAGCTAGGGTGGGCGTGGGTGTACGGCTGGAAGTCGTGTCCCTCCCCGGTCTGATCGGTGAGATGTGGGTCTACGCTCTCCCCCAGGAGCCGAATAATCCGCACCCTGCTCAGCAGCTCCGGAACCTTCCCTGGGCTGATGCGTAGCGCGTTGACCCGCTCCAGGCGAGGTGTGCGGGGTGCAGGCGGAGGGGAGGTCAGCTCGATCCGGTCATCCAGGCTCAGCTCCTTAAGTTCGATCAGCTCACCCCGAGACATGCTGCCGCTGGCAGGCAGATAGGCACGCAGTCGGGCAAGGCTGACCCAGATCTGAGAATCAGTCACTGGCAGGCATGTAGATCCTCTTCACTGTGTACGATTAAAGACCTCTAACTCAAAACCATTATAACCCTGCCGGCATTCTTTACAATACCTATGCAGTGCTGCTATAACTTTGTGGCACGTCAGATGTTTACAGGAAGTGAGAGAGCAACCTTATCCATTTTCATCAGTTAGCTTGCTTGACCACCCTGTGAACGTTCCACAGAAGGTGTTCACACTGCTGGCTTACGTGTGTCCTTTTCCAGTCAAATTCACCACCATAGACAAACATTTTCAAGCCATGGACAAGAAGCGAGTGATCGGTGCATCTCTAAAAGATCAGTTCCTGCTATCCACTGTACACCAGCATCCTGCAAAAGATCAGAAGGCAAGAAATGGAATTTTGGTTCTGTTGAAAGTAATTTCAGCCACCTCCAGGAAGTTGTATGAAATTACACTGTTTTACGCAACATCTAAGAACTTTGCTTTTACAGGAATCAGGTAAATTTCTTCATCAAAAAACAGAAATCAAGACCAGAAAAATGTCTATAGAAGACCAGTGGTACAAAAACTTCTGCTCATCTGTGAAAGGGAGGAGAAGCAGCATGATTAAATGTACTGAACAAATCTACCCCAGAAAGATAGCCACATTGTCAGTTTATGTCAAAATCTGGGACAAAATAGAGTTTAATCCCGGCAGCTAAGAGAGCATGGATATGTACATTCCAATATATGACAGACACTCAAGGCAGTCTTCGCCAATATTTTATGTTTTTAAAAACATGGATAAAGGATTTTTAAAACATCACAGATTTTCTCTGATTGGTTTCTGTATTTTAAAAGCACACTGACAAATCCCTTGGGTGTAGTACTTCTGCTTTGACTGATCACTGGGATCTGTCCTCGCAACTTCTCTGTATGAAAACAAATCATTTGAATTGCAACCCAAATAAATGCAGCATGCAAAGTGAGATGTACCACTCCTTAAGCACAGCAAAAGTCTTCAAGTTTCACATTTATAATCAATCAAGAGGCTGCCAAGATTAACATGTGACAAACTGGCAAGGCAAGATAATTCTGTCAAAGTATAGGTTTATATTAGTATGTATAAACAGAGCTACTTTATAGAAATTATTTGAAATTACTTCCAAAGAATTGACCAGAACGAAGCAATAGTGAGTCTAATAGCACATAAATAGATTGAAAGCTGACTTCGACTATGCTACAGGCATTTTTCCTGAGTTTATGAAAAATCCCAGATATATGTTTGGTATGATGAATAAAACATGTCTAATAAGTCTTGAAACGGCCATTAACTCCATGCCCGTTTCATCTCGTGAAAGCGTCTCACAGCAGATGAGTAACGTGGCCATTCATTTTGTGGGGAACTGTTATCGATTACACGCATTTACATTATTGTTGTTGTTGTTGTTGGTGGTGGTGGTGGTGTTGCTGTTGATAACATATTTTATTATTTGATATTTTAATCTCTGCCTAAGCAGGAGTAGCTTCCACGTTTTTCTACGTTCTTCCTCCTAAACGTAATTCTCATTGGATATTATGTAAATCAGAATAGCGATGAGCCCGTTAGACTGTTTTTAGTCGAGTGTGCAAACATAAACTTTAGTCCTGTTGATAACAGGACAGCGAAGAACACTCGCGCAGCATTAAAATGGGTTATATGGTCTTACTTTATTGAAACATGTTTGTTGCTCCTGAATGTAGGCTAATTCTCACTGAATATCATGCAAATCAGAAGAGCGATGAGCCCCTGTTAGGCTGTTTTTAGTCGTGTGCAATGATAAACTTTAGTCCTGTTGACAACAGGACAGCGCTGAACACTTGCAGTATTAAAATTGGTTACATGGTCTTACTTCATTGAAACATGTTTCGGTTGGGTGACAATCAATGCGTGACTAGCAGTGACGGAAGTAGCCTAAAACATATTCAGTGATGGAATGTTGGAATAGAAAAAAAACAGAAAAAAAAAAAAACAATACCAGATGTTGCCTACTCGATGTTAAGATACACCTCCAATTTTAGCACAGCTTCTCCTTACCGGTTCTATAAGTAGCCTATGATGTTGTTTCCGTAAATGATGTTCGCTTATTCTATGCACATTGCAAGTAGTTAATAGGCTGATTCGTTAGGCTACGTCTCTGAACAATGACATTTAATGACCTTATATAGGCTAGCTACATTAAATCTACTTTGTAGATTACCACGATTCTGTAGCCTATGTGGCTATGTTTAATATGTCAGTCACATGGCTACCAATAGCCAAACAAGTCAATAAATGCATTTCAAACACGTCATAAATAAATTTAAAAATACATTACCTTGCAAAAATATCTTATATTTAGGTCATCAATGCGGTGCCATGACTTCCAGAAGACAATTGTTCTCCCAGTCAGTGAACTGCGCGCAGATTGCTTGTTTTTTATTGAATGTATGGGAAACACACATGTGCAAGCCACATAAGAGTAAATAAAAGAACAATATTGATTACAGTTCCAGTTTGAGCGGGCTAGTTATTCCGTGACATGACCATCCATGCGAGTTCACTCATTACATTTTGAACATCCGTCTTCGTCGTCAGAAGCAGTGTACGACAGCCTAAATATTACGCATTTGGTAATACCTGCTTGTTTTTTTTTTTTTTTTTACATCTTTGAAGTTGTAAACGTTGAATTACAGTACAGTGTGGCTGGTGGCCTCGTCTGTTGGCTTGTAACGCACGACTGTCACAGCTACAACAACCGAAAACGTTTGATAGATAATCCCTCCTTCAGGACGGAACAGAGACAATCTCGCTTGTAGATTCAGTAGGCTACAGCCACAATCACTTTTCGAAACTAAAAGTCTTGGGTGGTTGAAGTATAGCTACATGACGTAGGCAACGTTTACCCGACTGATTACGGAAAACGTTCAAAACTTCCACAGAAGAACATATCTTGGACATCCCCTAGTAAAAAATTCACTAGCAGAGCCGACGCAGCTTCCATCCGAAGCTCTCCTTTGCATAGGCATTTTGCGTAAGTTCCCACAGAATTGATTGAGGAGTGGTGTGACAGTACAAATGTCTTTCAACACAACGGAAAAGCTGAACTTTCTGACCTAGAAAAGCGCTGAAAACCCGAATTAGTAAATATGTATGCAAATAAAGAAAAACAAAAACAGTAGCTGCAAGGTACTGCACACATTTTTCAACTGGTTTTCCTTCAAACTGCGAGTCCTGTATCTTGAGAAATGCTTGGGGGTGGGCAATAGGCGAAGAAGCCCGCAGTTAACTATTAATGGGCTGCAGCTACATTAGCATCGCTTGCCAAAAACGCGCATCATGCCAAAACATGTGATACGGTTCATTATTTTAAAGAGAGATAGGCTAGATTAAAATGTAAATATGTGACCCCCATACAGTAAACTACATCAGTGGAACAACTAATGAAATTGTTCAGCATTAATGCTCTACCACTGATTTTGGTCCTTAGCCTACTGGCAAAGTCAAGTCGCACGGTTAGCCTACATAACATTCTTACAAGTAAACTAAACATTTAATGAAACCATTTAACGCAGATTTTGGCAGTTAGTGAGTTACAATTTTAAACACTACAGGCTACGTATAATACCATGAAAGAGATGGGACACCTGCACATATGCGTAACGAGGTAGTTCATTAACAAAATGAGAAGTATGACTAAACATTTTAACAGACCGAGAGCAAGTCTGTATGAAGACGTGGCGATTTATTTGTCTCCACAGGATGAAGCTGCAGTGGAACTACGGTCCCCTACTTTTTTCATGGCTGCGGTTAATGTACATCTGCTATGTACTGTGCTGTTTCATTTCAGTACAGAATTTTAATTTTTTATTTATTTATTTTTTTGTGGCATGGGTTCGAATGTTATTAGCTTCCGTGAGATATTTATTTATTTATTTATTTATTTATTTATTGATTGATTTATTTATTTATTTATTTATTTATTTATTTATTTAACGTAGAAGACACGTTGTTATGCATTTTAAGAGACTGGAGATGTGCCTTCTAAAGGAAACATTTCCCCAACAAGAAGGGAAGCATTTACATCGTCATCAGGAGATCCGGGGAGTTCACTGGGAGCGCATTAAGGATCTGAGTAATCTCCTGTCTGTCTGTATTAAGCCAGAGATCACAGAAGAAACAGAATCCTGTGTTCCAAACAATTTAGAATTATGTTACAGCTAATGGGTACCAAACAGTACAAAACTTACAAAAAAAAAAAAAAATTTAGGAACAGAGTAAATTATCAATTTTACAAACTCCTGCAAAACGAAATAATTACAATCGCTATTCTGTGATTTCAGTTTGAGGAAAACCCACTTGTTTTCTTACAAGTAAGCACAGGACTGTCAATCTATGACTTTCAACATGCAGATAAAACCTATAACTTCAGACCAAGTTTCTGTCACTGACATAACCATCCAATGTTATTTATCTTTATCGACATGCTTGGTTTACAAGATAGCCTTCATACATGTGTCAAGCCAATGATGTCATCTTAGAGATTAACAACTTATCTTTTTACACAACGTGGGTGAAAAGAATAAAACAGAGAACTCTGCTATTCTGGTAAACATTCCTCAGTCCGTTGTCTAAAACCAAAAGCTAAGCTTTGATGTTTAAGTCCCTCTGGAGTTTCTCTGTGGCATCCACCATCAGTTGGCAAGCTTTCTTGTGTTTCGGCCAGTGCTTCACCTGGCATTCCCTGTAGAAGCACAAGAATATGTTCATTTACTGCAGCTGTAACATAGCTCCAATTGTCATATCTGCATCAGTTGCATACTGTGTTTGTACATGAGATGGTAACACTGTTGCATGGTCTTATATGCAGAAAAGCCATTCCATGCTAGTGTTGCCTCCATCAATGCCCCTCTCTATATTAGTGCTGTCTGCAGGAAAGCTGTGTTCTAGTGCTGCATGCAGTAGTAAAACTCTCTGTGCTGGTCTCAGTTGTGGTAGTAGTCTCTGAGGTAGCCTTGGGGTGAAGTCACTATTATCGTAGTGGTGTTCCTCTTGTGGTGGCTTGACCTCCATGGGTCTTGTCTGCAGTACCTCACTCTGCGTCTGTCTGACACAGTAGTATTTCTCTGTGCGTTGGTCTCACCAGTAGGGTCTCTATGCTGGGCTTACCTGCGGCAGTACCACTCTCCCTGGCAGCGTGAGCAGCGCTTGCTGGCCTCAGAGCCACACGAGCCACACTTGGGCTTCTCGGGTATAAAGCTCTCAATCACATCCAGATTGTAGGTCTGGGCCAGCCTGTCAGGGGAAATGGGAAAGGAGGAATAACATGCTGATCATTCAGAGACACTACACTATGATGCCTGTTAACATTACATTTAATATCATTCTGAAGAGACAACCTTTGAACTATGTTACACTTACTTTGAAATCTATTTGTGTTTTAAGTTTCTCACTTGTGTCTCAGCTTTTCTTATCTGGGCCTCAGTCTCGCTCACCTGTGTCTCAGCCTTTTTTCATCTGTGGCTCAGTCTCTCTCACCTGTGTCTCAGCCTTTTCTCATCTGGGTCTCAGTCTCGCTCACCTGTGTCTCAACTTTGCTTATCTGTGTCTCAGTCTCGCTCACCTGTGTCTCAGCCTTTTCTCATCAATGTGAGTTGGGTTTTCTCACCTGCATGCCTGCTGCCTCAGGTCACTTTCTGAGGGACTAAAAGCCTGCTTCACCTGGTACTTGGCAACAGCCTTCCACTTCCCTGAATTGTCCTTCATTATATTGTTCCACATCTCTGGAATCTAAAGGCGAACATTTAAGAACACTACCTTGACTCAAACAAAAGACACATTAAACAGCATAGGTGTATAATATGAGTGGAGGCCATATTTGTGTAGCAGGTACGCTTTACATTACACTACATTACAGGCATCTTATCCAGAGTGACTTTTACATAGCATTTACATCGCATACATTCATATAGCTGGATATATACTGAAGCAATACAGGTTAAATACCTTGCTCAAGGGTACAACAACAGTGCCTACATGTCACTACCTGTGACCTTTATGTTATAAGACCAGTTCCTTACCCATTATACTACACTGCCGCCCAATTGCCGCTCTACCCCCATATCCCTGTCTGCATCGTACCTGCTCCAGGATCAGGTCCTTTTTTGGGGGTGCTGGGTCCGTGACTGCCAGGTGACTTAGGAAGCGTTGTAACTCACCCAGGTTTGGCAGCTGGTCAATCAATACCTCTGTCAGGAAAGCTCGCAACTAGACAAACACAAACACCAAACAGGCAAACACACAAACCCCCACCCCAACCCCCCCCCCCCCCCCCCCCCCCCCCCCCCCCCCCCCCACACACACACACACACATACACACACACAAACCAGGATCATACAGACACCCTACGGAATACATTATGAATGAACACTCTACTAGTGTAACTTTACATCTATCATTTGCAATCAACAAACAGAGATATGTGTAAATGGTGACTGGCTGCACACACACACTGCAGACATGTAAAACGTAACACTACACAGAGCACCAGCACAAGTTTTAAAAATAACTTCGTATGCACAGAAACCACAGAAACCATTATGTTCCATACTGACTGTGTGCAGCATAACTATTGCACCTCAGTGAACACAATTCATTTTCTAGGACTATGCACTCTACAGACACACTGCAGTCAGAGTAGCCACATGCATTACGCTAGGTAGGTTTTTAAAGGTGACCATTTTTGTAACCACAACTTCGTTTTTTCATTTTTTAAGTCTTGGGTCAGACTAAAAACAGAATTTCTCAGTTTTCAAAATGTGTCAGCCAGGCTTCCATAATAAAGGGCTCATAATGTAATGCTTCCTACAGTCTGGCAGGATGTGCTCATTAAAAGAAATACAGAACAGAGAAAGGAACTGCCACAATCAAAAGAGCATCTGGTTCTCTCCTCATCCCCCTTAATCAGCAGAAAGATCAGTAAAGACTGAAGTAGACAATGCCCTGGCAGAAATTAACACATCCTTCCTAACCACAGTTTCTGTAGACAAGCAGCAAGGGTTGCTAGGAGGCAAAAAGTGCTTCTACACAGCCACAGGGGGAAGTACCTTCATCTTCAAGTAGAGCACTGTCTGCTCTGTGATACTGTACCTTTAAGAGCTGGCTTTTGTTGAAGTTGTTGAAATCATATTTCCTCTGGCATTCTGGCTTTAGCAGCAGGTTGAGCAGAGCGATCCACACCTGGCCATCCAGTTTAGTCATCTTTACCTGGTCTTCCCTGGGAATTTGCTGCCACTTCCCATCTATGTACTTTTCCAGCTGACCTGCAGAGGGAGGCAACAGGCAAGAAAGTTGTGTTAAGGCATGCACATTTACACATCCAATGAGCTTCTAGCTGAGTTGAAAATAGCATGGTATTATAGTCTCCTGCAAGTTAAAATCAGTGAATGTCAATTGAGGACAGCACATACAAGGATGTGCCTAAGGAGGCACTATTAAAACAAGTGATGTAATGCCAGTGAGCGGAAGCCAAGTGTACCTTTGGAGAAGCGAGACCAAGGGCAGTGCTCAACCAGCTGGACCAGGACACAGGGTAGATTATGGGTGCAGAGCAGTCTGGTGAGGGCACTCAGACTCACACTACACCACACAAACAGCAAACGATCTGTATTACCATCATCATTCATTACCAAT
Organism: Anguilla anguilla; assembly: GCF_013347855.1. Lineage (NCBI taxonomy): Eukaryota > Metazoa > Chordata > Actinopteri > Anguilliformes > Anguillidae > Anguilla > Anguilla anguilla. Next base: position 15,833,991 of record NC_049211.1, on the reverse strand, counting down.
AGTATCATTCGACTTCAGAGTTGATTTTCCCAATTATTATTATCATTATTTTTATTTTTTATGTTTTATGTTTTTGCTGCAGGTCTGAATCCTTTGTAGAATAGTGCTGTTATACCTGGCCTTGTAAAATGTAACTGATTCAGTGAAACACAGTTTAAATTGGTACTATGCAATACAACATCCTGTCAGTCTATATAATCAGTGGTGTATTACCTGTCTGTGTGATCAGTGATGTACCGGAGAACTGAAAGTGCCTTCAGGGAGATCTCAAACTCTAAGGCCTCACTCTGCTTCTTTAGTTCCTAGAAGGTTAAAAAAAGGTAAACTGTGATACATGCCTGCTGCAGGGGTATGGTTATTGTTTCCTTTTTTACATCTGATGAGAAAATGGTATACCACATACATTTATGATAAATTAAGTTCTTAAAAGGTCTTGGGAATTTATATAAAGGGCACTGTCAGGCAATTGTGGCAGACTTAGATAGAAAGCTGCAATAGTTTTGGTACTGAATTCCCTAAGAGACCTGTAAGGCACACAAGTCTTGTCCACAGTAAAGGTGTTACAGCACTATTCCTATCCTCTCCTATGCAGATCAGTTACTTACACTACACCCCAATCTAATTCATCTCTGTATATAACATTTAATCAGACACCGCTCCTTCCCTCACCTGTACCTAACACAAAATGAGCAGCCAGTCCCACAAAATTCCTGTCCACACCTGTACACAGATTTAGTTCAACACTTAGTCGTATGTCCTCACCTGTATGGAGGAGGAATTTACATCCACTGTGTGGGTCAGCCTGCCCTCAGTTGTGGGATCCTCCCTCTCAGAGCGGCCAGCCAGCAGGGTCAGCTTACGGTGACAGTAATCCACCAGGTCCAAGACAGAGTCCTCTGCAGCCTCGCAGGACTCCTGTGAATGCACACTACGTTCAGTACAAGAGATTCATGCAAACCTACAGCCAGACAGTTTTATAGCCACAACTATATCTGCTAACACAACCAACACACGGTAAAAAGCATACCCCTTTCTTAATACATAAAAGCAGAAAAAGCCAAATCGTTCTTCTTGAACATGTGACATTTTTGTGAGAAATGCATTATTCTTCAAAAAGAACATGTAAATGTATCAAACTCACCCGGTGAAACATGACTGTCTCTAACAGGTTGATAATGGTAGCTTCATGATGAATCTAGGAACAAAACAAAAACAATGTTGACAGACTCACCAGAAGAAAAAAAAAAAGAAAAAAAAAAACATGATAGCTGCCGTTTATACATAATTTATACAATATACATCAATTGTGTAGTGAGTATCGATCTTTGCAGTGTTATGTCCAAAATTACATCTTACCACCATATACAAAGGAAATGTGCTTTGCGGGTTGAAATCCTGCAGCTGATACAGAATAGGAAAAATCTTCACTTTCCAAACCTCCACTAAGATCATCTCATGGACCAATGTAGGGATCTGCACATGAAAAAGAGGGTAGGGTGGCTCTCAATAAATGAAATGAACAAGAAAAAATGCTTTGTCTAAGAATATCCATGCTACACACTGCGACACAGCACCAAATAACACGATGAATAATCATTTATTAATAATTAATTAATTAATTAATACAGAGTAGCTACATTAAAAAAAAAAAAAAAAAAAAGATACTATTGCATCCAGCAAATTAATAAATAATGATTCCACGTCAACTGCTAGCAAGCTGAATTTTATTTATATGTTTTACCTTTCCCAATGACACAAGTAACTCCTTCACGAACTCATCCTGGCTTCCCGTAGCATTAAGAATCGCCTGCATGTTAAGCTTTTCGATGTATTCGTGCTGCTTGAACCACCTGCAATTCAATAAAAAGTGTCAAACATCGAGGCTAGCGTTACTGGCTGGAGGTTAACGTAACTGGCGTAAGCTATCTGAGTGAAATAACATTTGAAATAGCGATAGGCCAACTCTGTTTTGTAAACTTATTTAATCAACAAACTTCACTGCGTTACGCTAGTGCTAGGTAAAAGTAGGACCAATAACGTTACATTGCCTACCTTGGACAACCAATGTCCTTTAGCTGAAATATTTCCAAATTTTGTATATATCCTTCCGCTTCTCCAGGAAAAAGTACTTGCTGAAAGGATGACGTCTCCATTACTAAAAAAAAATCCTATCAAATTTAAGGATTAAAAACCCAACACAAGCAATATGCCCCAACTCTTCAGTCTCTCATTCAATACAACGCTGTCGTTATGGTTACAACTAACAACAGACGCACGTGTAAACCCGCTGCCAGGCATTTCACTAGAAGTTCTCAACCACAATTGTGCTGTACTACGGGGTAAATGGATAATGGACTGCATTTATATAGCGCTTTTATCCAAAGCGCTTTACAATTGATGCCTCTCAAGATAAACACTGCATGATGTATTGATCATTGGGAGCAGATTCGAACTGATTGTGTTGTATTTAACTTCCGCGAGCGTCCAAAGTAATGAAAAACTACTGTACATTCTTTAACATTACATTACGTTACAGGCATTTGGCAGACGCTTTTTTTCTCACTTTTCAATCATGTGTACAAATGTATGGTTTTTTAATTATTTTCAGAGCAATAGTCAAGGTTAATTTTACCTATGGTTAGCTGGGAAAACATACTGAGGCGTGTAATTTTCTAAATATTTTGTCTATAAAAAGTAGGCTATACACTTCAGAGTCCAGTGGCCAAAGGGAAATCAAAATACCATTGAATGAGCTGTCCAGTTAGCTATAGTACTGATAGTGTTTCGGACTGAGTTGCTTGGAGAATTAGCTTGGAGGAACCATGCAGGATGGTGATGATTTTCAGCTGCTTTGAGTCAATGTGTCCACACAGTACCAAAGTATTCTGGAGAAGAACCTCTAAGACAGCTAAAAGCCTATTGAGATGGGTGGTAAGGACACAATTCTGTAATGATTAGTGGTTCAGAATTCCTCATAGGCAATGTGAGAACATATAGAGAAAATGCTTAGTAACTGCTGCTAAAGTTTATCAGTTATGGAAGCTTGGGTGCATTTACTTAATATTCCACAGGGATATTAAATGTCTGATGATGATGGAAAAGTTGTAATTTTTCTGTTATTTGGCATCACATTTTATCTATATAAAATGTGCCAAAAACCAAGAAATTACCATGGTGGAGCACACATTTTTTTCACAGCATTGTAAACAAGAAATCATTCAAAAGAAAAGTTTATTCCAAAATGTATAGCACTTTATTAGAACTCTTTTAAATTAATGTTGCTGTTAAAATTATAGCCCCAACTGACCTTTAACATAAAGGTACAGAATTGGGATAGTTTAACGTGTTTAAAGCAATGGTAACTAGCATTCTGAAATGACATTCAGTGCACTTCTAAATAACAACAAAATGAAAATTCTTGACTTTGTAAAAAGCTACTGCCACTGAAAATTCATCTCGGTCAGGACTGTTGGGAAATTCATTTCCAGCAAACTATGATGTTGGGGTCATTCTCCAGTCTCTCATCTAGTTCTCTGTAGCTCATTCCTGCAAAATCAGTGAGAAATATGCCCTCAGTTAGGTTTGTTGTCACAGAATTAAAATAAAAAATTCAAACAAATAGTAAGCTACACACCTTACCACATGAGATGAAACAGTTTGTTAACATTGTCAAGAATATCCAACATGCTAAATATGTCTTAATGTACACATTGCAAACTTTATTTTTGACTGTTATGTTTGGGCATTAGGTATACACATTATCTCTTCAAATGAATAAGCCTAACGCTTGTAGAAAGAGGAACCAGTCTCTCTGAACAGGTCACTCACCTGTTTTGCAGCATATCTCATCATAGCTATGGCAGCCAGTGTATAGGCGGGGTGGGCGAGACCTCTCATCCCGAATAGCTTTAACTGGGTACTTCTGCAGCCGACGGATAAGACCTTTCATCAGCCCAAACTGGATCAGTTTCCTGGGAGAAAAAGAATGATTCATTACAAAGGCTTACACTGAAACCATGACATTAACCTGCATGCACACATTCTTCAGCCCCATTTGTAGTTAGATAACTTGAAGGTTGAGGACATCCTAGGTTGATAGTGCATAAACACCATAATATTAACAGCACAAGAGGTCAATGCACACACACACACAGCCATGACGGCACCTACAGCACTGACCTCTCATCAACCCGTTGAAGCTGCTGAGAGTAGCGGGAGCAGAGGTCACGCACTGTCGTGCCAGGACTGAGACCACAGTACAGCTGGAACACATCTCGTAGGCTGGCCCGCTTCTGCCCTGAAGAACAAACGCACACACACTCACGCTTTCACAAACTGTACATCAAACTCGTATCCCTCTAATCTGAAATATATACACAAACATACACATGCTCTGCCAGTGCTTTGAGTAAATTGAACAGAAAAAGGAAATATTTGCAGTTTATTTATCTATTACTATTATGCACGCACACACACAGACACCATGTATATAACTTGTCATTGACTTTGATCTCAAAACCTAATTTTCTGAGTCCCTTCCCTATAATGTTCCATATGCTGTCCACCCACAGCCCCCATGACCACTACAAGTTTACCAGGCTTGGTGACGAAGAGCAGACAATCTTCCTGGATAGATTTGTCATCCATGAGGTTTTGTACTTTAGGGGTGGTGCAGTACACATTGGAGTACTGAAATGGCAAATAATGAAATTTACATTGAGAGCAGCACTGATAAATAAAAAACAATAATATTGGGAGGTTCATCTGCATTTTTTACCTGAAATATTGAGACCAGTGTTACAACCCCATAATACCTGTTGAAAGAAGGAGATCATTTATATTCATAACAGAGAACGGATGTCAGTGTCAGGTTTCTAGATATTCATTCATTTCGGTCCAAACAACACTTTTCCATTTCAGCCGCAAAATACTCACAGTAAATTCTGCACAGCAATCCGAACAAGATTTAGCTCCACATCAGCTTCAGCAGAAATTTTCTGTATGTGCCTAAAACCATCAATATAGGCCAGGATCTGCAATACAAAACAAAACAATGCTATAAAAAATGGAAAACAACATTACACCAAACATATCCTCCTTCCACTGCACTGGTTGAAGTCTATTATTTAATGATGGGTGAAAGCCAAGACATTCAGACATAACATTCAGGGCTGTGGTGTACTGCTACCTGAATGAGAGAGCAATCAAGGGTGGAGTTTCCACCTGAGTGATGGGACACAGTACCTGTTGAGTAGTCAGGTCCCACTGAGACTTAATGAAGTGGTCCTTGCACTGGGTGAAGACAGGTACATCATACTCTTGAACAATCTGAGGGTCCTTACGCTGCTCAATTAGCTTCAGGTGGATAGTGTTGGACTCATCTTCAGTACAAAAGTAAGTGAGAGCCGTTCAAGTACAATAAACAAAAACATTAGTTGTGTTCAGACAGTGACAAATACAAAGACGTACAAAACAGAAATTTGGATGCACGCATACACGCAGGCACACACACCAATCGGCAGAGTGCAGGCTCCTTTGGCATTGAGCTCTTCCAGCAGTGTAGACATGATAGGCACCAACTTCTGCTTACTCTCCTCATTTGAAATGAAGCCACTCTCTAACTGCAAAACAGGATCAAATACATCACTGATGAACCGCAATACATAATATCTTGTGAAGTGGTTTAGTTTAATCTTGCTTTCATCTTGCAAGTCAGTCCAAGAACATGCAAGGCCCATCAACATCTAAAACAAGGAAAGGCTTACCTCCAGTGTAGTCAAATATCCAGACAGCTTTTTCACAATAGGTTCCAAGGCACAGGTTTTTGTCTGAGCATCGCACACAAACCCAAGATTGAAGAGTAGGGCATTGCGACTGTACTTCTTGTGTTCAATGCACACTGGGCAGCCAATTAGCTTCTTCTCCATTGCAGTGCTACATCAATACAGACATTTACATGTGAATACTGTAATGTAAATGGACAGAATGTATTTCATAAAGTTTTTTTTTTTTTTTTTTTTAACTGCTGCATGTCATTTAATTATCACCTGTATAATACAAGCCATGCATCTTTATGAGGCAATTAAGAGACAATGTGTGCTGATAGGACAAGACAATATACTCACACTGTAATTAGTTTGTTTTGCAGTTCAGGCTTGGTGATGATATACACTTGCACTGTGTCGAAGAGCTCTCTTGAAATGTATTCTTCAGGAACCTAGATTAAACAGTACACACGATATTTACTGTGCACGGGAAATATTTTCAAACTACGGCTAAATGGGTTTAAGAAAACATTTTGCATGAATATGATTATTATTTTACTACTTAAGTAATCTTGTAAGATAATCAAACTTCGCAAAGAATGACCTTGCAAAAGAAAGACTTACCTGGTAAGTAATTTTCGGACCCAAAGTAGGATGAAACTCGCTGAAAAATATACACTCGATTCTGCTCTTGCTTCCCATATTTCAATAAATAAACAGTTTAATAACCGAAGGAAATGTATTTCATTTTTATGTACATTTTTTGATTAATGCTAAATATGTTTAGAGTAATATCGATAGCTGCTGATATAACATGTCATATAAAAAAGCTTCAGGAAGCTCACCACGACAACAACAATGATTAACCCGGAAGTTATTTTTACTCATCCGTCAGTTGATTCAATGTCGGTGATTTGCCACAAGGTAGAGCTATTGTGGCCTGGCGCTGTGCAGTTAGATTATTTTGATTTTATAATTAATTTTCATAGTCTTTTGCACAAAAATAATGTAAATGACATTTAAAAAATAAAAACACAAATATGATATGCATTTATCCACTTTTGTATGAGCAGAAGTAAAATATGCATACCTGAAAAAAGTTAACCTCTATGGGTATATGGTCTTGAACTGAAACGTGGTAACGCTATTCCACATATTGTTATAATGACTTTGTATTTTGAAATCAGTCTAGTAACCCTGATTCAGAGCCCAGATGAAGAGTAGTAAATGCAAACTTTATTAGAAATCCTACCTCTCAATGGCAAACTATTTTAACATAAATGAGAAATTATAATAGGTTTTGTGAGGCTACATCACTGGTTTTTGTTGAAAGGGAAAATATCCCCCTTGAAATGAGCATAAAAAGAGTGTTTTTTGGGGGATTATTTTAAGCAACAAGGCTAACGCATGGTTTTAGCGCATAAAGCACCTTCGTTTTTCTGCAGACAGTGCGATAATGTATTGTGCTCTGATCAGACCAGCGGTTGATCTAATAAGTGGCATAAATACACAAGGTTGCCGTTACCAAAGTCGGTAAAAGAGGTTACAAGGTGACTACACTACCCAGGTCCGCTTGCAATCTGCAATGAAGAGGTGGAGCGTGGCCGGCCTGTGCATGGTTAGAGGAGAAGATGGTGGAATCTGCGGGAACAACGTGCACGATACTACGTCCCAAACGATTCGAAAAATTCCGACCCTCGCAACCAGGCATTAGGTATCGCTTACCCGGGGACAATCATAGATAATATATATACAAAACGAGAAAAGAACCAGGGCTTAAAAGTTGTTGTTTTTTGTGAAACGTGGTGAGAAAGATTTGGTGGAGTGGAGTGGAGTGGAGCAGTTAGCTTGCTAGCTAACTTGGCTAGTTTTGTGTTAGGGAAATTTTGTTAGTACTGCCCTGCAGTCTTGCCGGTTTATTCGTTGGCGAAGCCGTCGGTGTCTGATGATTAGTTCGGTTGTTGGCGGTCAGGGATTCCGAGGAGACGCGCTTAACGAAAGCAATTCCAAATAGGATAAGTTGTATTTGCGTGTCTTGCTGTTAATATCGGCCCAGGTTTTATTTGAAGCGGAGAACGAAGCAACTCTGGCGCCATGCCGAAGAATAAAAAAGGGAAACGTGGTTCCAATAAGGGTAAGTTTGGCTTTTTATCTAAGTTACTGTCTATGGATAACGTTGGGCAATTTAACTACAGTGTTGTCTTTTAAGTTAAACAGCTTAGCCTTACGTTACATTAGTGCTTAGCATTACATTAGCAAGTGGTTAGTTTGATAATTGGCTAATTAGCTACCTATTTGTGTCTATACATATCCTTATGTGTCAGGCACATTTAGCTAACGTTGGGTAACGTTACCAGTAATAAGCCGTATACAAAGTCATATAAGAGTGGAGCCACGTGGCTAGTTAGCTGTCCAAAGCTAGTGTAAATTGGTCCAAGTTAGGCTTGATGGTTACCGCTACAGGATTAGCTAACCAAGTTATGACCTATGAGCTTTGTAGCTATTCTAGCCACGCTGTCAGTTGGATTGGCTTTGCTCTCTCTGAACTGCGAAAATATGCAGCTCAGAACGAATCCCAGCTGTAGGAAAGTGCCAGTGCTGTGGAAGATTCAAGCATGTTAGACTAACGTTAAGCATTGTAAATTGTTGTTGTTAGTCAGATGACCTAGTAGTAACACGCGTTAACTAGAATAGCTTATGCTTTTTCTTATGGTGTTAAGTTGATAAATAGTAGGTAAATTGTGACACAGATGCCATAGCTAATGTTGGTTAAGTTGGTGAACTGGCTAAAAAAAAATAAGCAGGCTGCTTGGACAGTTAGCTGTCAGTAGTTTACAGTGCATCTCTTTGACCTTAATACACCCATTCCAGCTAGTGTAACTAACGTTAGTAGATTTAATTTATAGCTTCCTGTGTGCTTCATTAAAATTGAAACATAGCAGCTAGGGAAATTAGTTTAGGTAGATTTCTAGGTGGCGCCCTAAAAACGCCCTGAATGTGGGAGTGTTTAGGGCACGTCCGAATTATATGTGACATTTTACAAAATTTTTTAGTGACAAGCCTTACCAATATTAGTATTTTGTATCTTTGATCACTGCTTTGCGCCAGTCTGTCTGTAAAATGGACATGGAAACGCCGAAAAAAACCTCCTGTGCTTATCCTATTGTGCTCGTGAATGCATGGCCAACCGTTTGTATGCCACGCTGTAGGTTCCAGGTTTAAGGTTACTCCAGATGTGCTCGTGACCAAGGAAACGTAAGCAATCTGATTGTGCCCTAGGTTGTTCGAGTATATATGTACCCTCGAAATGACAGGTTTATGAAACACTGTTACATCAATTACATCAAGTACTCATGTTCTGATACCTTATTTTAAATGTGATACAGTTTTGATTAGTGAACATTAGTGAAACGTGCTTCCTTATTTGCACGTTGAGGGTACTCAAGCTGTGTCATATTTTGTTTTGTGGTTTGAAAAAAGGAAGGCCTGTAAGGTTAACCTGTACCCCCTAGCATAGCTGATACAGGGGTTCAGCTGTCTTCACCTCCCCCTTCTGTCCTCTGCTTCCTCAGGCTCTCTCCGACAGGAGGTCCTACAGCTGCAGTTGTCGGCCAAGGCCGCTCTGCAGTGTAAAGGTGCAGGTACGAGGGGCGATGCTGAACGTTCCTCCAGCACACTCTCGCCACTGTCCCATTGCTCTGTCCGCATGCGTCTCAACCGGGGATGTTAAATGCCACTGCTTTCAGCATAGGTGTCTGCTCTGAAGGAATTGCTTTGTAGATGCCTTTATCTGTTCAGTCATATATATATATTAACCTTATTTTGATGTATGATTGGCAATACTTGTTTTTTCACGAGCTTCTTAGCTCTTTTGCGGTTCATTTTAGATTGCCATATTGACCCTTTCTTCAGTGTCTGAATTAAACTAAACCAAAGGAATTATTTTATTTAAAAAACAAATTTAAGAAGAACACAGAGCAGAACAAAGTCATTACAACAGCAATGTTCGATTATTCATTATTTAACATTCCTTGTCGACATGTCTTTCTGCCTGAAAGTAGCATATTTGATAGAGACTTCAGTGCTGCAGTTTTAGCAAGTTTGGGGACATTTTGGTGTGACAGCAGGATTGTGTGGACCCCCAGTTTTGCCCTCTACAAAAGTCAAAACTGAATGGCGGGCATACAGTGCGAAATGTATAATTTTAGCAGGTCCGTTCATCTAAATCTTACTGCAGAAATGGCTTTCTCACTCCATGTTTATGAGAGGCTTTTGTGTATGGAACTGTTGTGTTCCTGCCGTAAAGTAGATTAGACCTGTGGTCAGAATCTTTTGTACAGACCAAGACCAAGGTGTTAAACCATTCAAATCAGTATTTGAAACTAATAAGCTTCCCATGGGTCAAGGGGTTGTGGAGATTTGTTGCCTCAAAATGGAGTTTTTAGTTAAGTACATGGGAACATATTGGTGAGTGCTCTCCGTGTTCATTTTTTAATGCTCATGGCCTTTCTCAAGACCCTAAAATTAGATTCAAACACCAGAATTGTGCATATATTAAAGCAGACGTTAAGTATTGGTAGTCATTCAGAAATAAACCCAAGATGTCCTTAGGATTACCAACAATAACCTGTGACAAATGGCTAAAACTGAATGCAGCTGAAGTTGTATTTGTATGTCATCTCTAGGTACGGATATCATTTTCTCTTCATGTTGAATGACGACTACTTTTACATAACTCCCATCATCTCTCCCTCTCCCATCCCATCACCATTCCCACGACAATGTGCTTTCACACTGACCCTTGTCTAACCTCACCTGCATTTATTGTATTTGTGAAAGCCGTTCTGCATGTCTGTTTACCACAGGAATGCCATCAGTAGTATGTAGTCTGGCTGTTTTTAATCACAGTGTGTTTAGATTTCCACTATTTTTCATTACTTCAAATGTTAAGTGTGCTGTCCAATTTACCTTTATTAGTCTGCTATACGAGTCAGCCCTGTGAATGGTTAGGCACTGTAACATGGATCCTGATTGGAGTTTGTCACAAGACGTGTCAGTACAGGTGGAAGTTCTCTCTTGAGTTGTCCCAAAAGCAAAGTTGTGATAACGGTGATAAGAGAGCACTTTGCCGCACAGTTTCTTTCCCTGAGGCATTGAATTGCTGCATCTGGTCAGGGCACATCTCCTTCCATGCTCTATCTTCAGAGCTCAAGGTTAAGAGATTACAGAAAGTGCAGTGAGTGACAGATGTGCTTTTTTTGTTTTTCCCCGGAGGCCCGAGTAGATATCCCCAGGAGGCTGGGTTAGATACACACCGACAGTGCTCCCTCATTGGCGTTGTTTAGAGGTTTTAGGCTCCATACCAAAGCTCAAGAAAATATAGCGGGGATTGTACTGCTGCCTTCTCTCGGGGCAGCATGCACTGGGGTACAGGGCTAGGCTGGGGTCCTGCTGGCTCAGGGCTTTGCTGTGTCCCTGTGGATTATTGGGTAAAGTCATGTGATGAGTGAGCTGACAGCATTGTGTGCTGAACATTCAGCTCAGTTGTCCTGTCAGTCAGAGGCTGTGTAAGGTTCTTTGAAAGGTCATGACCTAAATTACATGCTTCCACGATAAAATATGGTACTTCATTTGGACCCTAGTTTGTTAAAACGAACCTGCGGAGTGGCATAGCTTTTTTGCTCCCAACTTGCCTTTTTCTACTGCAGCTGGTAGTTCAGCCAGCTTTGAGCTGTGGTGCTGCTGTACTGAGCATTCCGAAACCTGAATACTTGAGAGGGCCCGATCTTGCTGTGCACGCGACCTCACTCTCCCTGTTTAGCCATGCATGCATCAGCAGTGGGAAGTCTGACCCTGCTCTCTATATGGACCGGGTGCAGGGAAATGACTGACAGGCACGGACAGCTGAGCCACACTGACAGCCGAGTGACAAAGGGCCTTAACTCTGTGCTTTTCTGCCCTCCCTCTCGGTCCCGCAGGTGGGAGGAATGGAGTGAAGGGAGAGTCTGGAGCGAGTGATGATGACCTGGCCAGTGATGTTCTCAGTCACTACAGCAGTGCCAGTGAGAGTGCCTCTGTCCTGGAGGAGGGCACTGGTGGGTACACACACACAAGTTCATGCACACGCACACACACACATACATGCACGCCGCGCTCACACACACACACAGACATGTACATGCATGCACACATACATACACGCTCACACACACACACAGACATGTACATGCACGCACACACGCATTCATGCAAGCGCACACGTACACACACGCGCCCACACACTCGCACAGACATTTTTTAGATGTTATAAATGACCTTTTTTGGCACAGTATATCTATCAGCCTACGAGAGGGAAATTAGTTCTGGATCTGGTGCTATGTAATGATCCGGACAGAATTTGTAGGACTGAGGTAATTGAGCCACTTGGGACAAGCGATCATTCTGCTGTTAGATTTGATGTATTATGGCAAATTAACAAGGCCGCCTCTATGGCCAGAACTTTTAATTTTAGATGAGCCAGTTTCAACATGATGCGAGGAAATGTAAGTCATATTGACTGGGTACAACTTCTTACTGCAGAACTGTGAATGAAAAGTGGGACAGGTTCAGAAGGGTTATTCTTGAGGCCCAATGTAAATTTATTCCAAAGGTAAGGAAAAGTAAGTTGAAGAAGCGGTCTCCCCAGTGGATGAGCAAAGCCATACCGGAGAGTTGGAGACAAAAATAAACTGTACAAGATCTATAAAAAGGATAGCACTGAGAGTAATAAGGCTGAATATTGTAATATGCATGCTAAGGTTAAAAAAGAACTACGGGAAGCCAAGAGGCTCTTTGAAAGGCAAATTGCCCACGATGCAAAAAGTAATCCCAAAACATTTCTTTCAATGCTGTAGTAGAGTAAGGAAAGTTGAAGAGGATATCTGGTGCATCAGGAATGAAAGAGCATTTCTTTCTAAGAATAAAGATATTGCTGTTGCCTTAAATGGTTATTTTGTTGAGAGTTGTATTAGTGAAGAGGTTACTAATAGACTGGAAGGCCTATTCTGTACTTAGAGTGTCTTATCAGAGATTGAAATAGAGGACAAAGAAGTACTGGATGAATTACTTAAACTAAAGGCAAACAAGGCAGCGGGCCTTGATGGCATATACCCAAGAGTACTCGGGTATCATTATCTTTAAACCACTGACAGGTATTTTTAAACAGTCCTTAAAAACTGGAGAAATACCTGAGGACTGGAAGCAAGGTAATATAATACCAATATAGAAATCTTTTGTGTGCATGTTGCCAGTGTACCATTTGTTTGTGAACTTTGTTACCGTGTGTCATGGTGTGAATCCTATTACTGTATCTATGTTGTAAGTGCTCTTGCTGTGTGTACTGCAGGCGTGGAGCCAGTGGATGAACAGACTGCACAAGAGGAGACTGAGGACAAGCTGAAACAGTGCATTGACAATCTCATGGACAAGAGGTTTGTGTGTGTGTTTGTACGGGGCAGCAGTAGCACGAGTCATGAGGAGGGGGGGAAAGTATATGAAAATGACTTGTCGGTGTCACCCATTGAGGATTAAGCCCAGGATTGTGTTTCTTTCAGTGCAAAAACCCGCCTGGCTGGATTGGAGAGCCTGAGGCAGGCCTTTTCCTCCAGGCAGCTGTATGATTTCCTGCTGGAGCGCAGGCTCACCCTGAGCGACTGCCTGGAGAGGAGCCTACGCAAGGGTGAGGAGGGGCGGGGAGACCCCGCGCAAATGTGCCTTTGGGTATCGCAGAACACCACATATGGCCATAGGACAAAATCCAAATTTTCTAAAGTTTTACAAGCACAGAGATGGCCCACTGCACAAGTAACCATGCCACCATTGATGATTTATATTCATCTGAGAACCAAAACCTGGAAACGTCTGCATTGCAAATAATGTTGTAAAATGAATTCATTCGCATTGCAAATTATCTGGTGGTTCAGTAGAAGTTAATGTGGCCATTGTGAATCGAGTAAAATTGATTTGGCAGGGTAGCCCTGCATATGAGCTGCTCATATACAGAATTTCCAAGCTTCCCAACTAGCAAATCCCTTGATTGTTTGTTCATATGCCGTTAAAATAATAGCTTGTCAAATGCATTACAATATGCGGAGGGCATTTTTCAGTTTCTGTGTGGGCGGGCAGGCTTGCTTATTTGATTCATTTCAGTGCAGGAAAGCGGTTTCTCACTTTTTCCTCTCCAGGCGGTGGGGAGGAGCAGGCGGCCGCCGCGGGGGTGTGCGCCCTGCTGTGCGTGCAGTTGGGCGGGGGGGACGAGGGCGAGGAGGGCTTCAGGACCCTCAGGCCCGTCCTCAGCTCCATCCTCAGCGATGGCTGCGCCAGCATCGCTGCCCGACAGAGCGTGAGTGCCCCCCTGCGCCCGGCCTGTGACGGCAGTGCCGTTCGGTCCGCACCTTCCAGCCATCGTGCATTTGCGTTTTTCCTTTGCAGCGAGCACTAACCTGATGCATGGAGTTATTTATACAGTGTTCTAGACTTCATGCTCTCTCTCCCTCTCCTTTTTCCGCCCCCTCCCCTTGTGTTTGGTGACTTTAATGCAGTGTGCCACGGCCCTGGGGGTGTGCTGCTATGTCTCTGCCGCAGAGGATGCAGAGGTGAGCTTCTCCTTCAGTTTTAACACTTTTAACTGTTGCCTGCATTGCTGGTGATGAAGGGTCCTTGATTGACTGTTTTATCACTGGTCGCATCACAGATATGAGTAAGCTCCAGTCCAATGAGATACCCAGACTCAACCCAGTGCAATAAACCCAAATATTGTTTATTGCACTGGGTTGAGGATTTGCGATCTGAATATTCATTGGCAGGTACACGCATTAATGGTAATTATGCGTGTGGTTGTGTGCTCTTGAAGGACCTAGTGAAATCCATGAGCCACCTGGAGAGTGTGTTCACCACCTCATACCCAAATCGAGAGGGCACTCTACCCACCCCAAAGCCAGGCACCCCAGGACTCCACTGCGCCGCCCTGCAGGCCTGGGCACTGCTAGTCACCTTGTGCCCTGCCTCACACCTCCACACACTGCTCGACATGTGAGTGTTAGGCATGATGTGGGCTGTAGTTTAATCAAAGGCAACAAGTTTTTTTGGCTGTATCATTTGTTTCTTAACGGCCACAAACACTGCATTCTGTTACCTGGCCCCATTTATCAACTTTTCTTGCATAGCCCCCCCCCTTGTTTTGTGTTATACCTCCAGTACAATAAGTCAAGAGTTGTTTAAATTGAAAATGTTGCCAGTCAGTATGTTGCCAAGCAACATTTTCCTGTTGCATTTGGCAGCAATACAATGACTGTGAAATAATATCTGTGTACAGCAAAAACACCAATTCTTAACCACATTATATCCTAATCAAAATGTCTGCAGACCCAAATAACAGCCAGTTGCTGGCTTTCCTGCAGTGTAGATTATATTTAGCAGTGTGCATTGCTGTTCGTATGTCCTCACTTGGTGTATTTCTCTTTCTCTCTCACACACACACACACACACACACACACACACTCTGTACAGACACTTACCTAAACTGCAGGCCTGCTTGGAATGCTGCGATGTCAACTACAGGATCGCTGTTGGGGAGACCATTGCACTGCTGTTTGAACTGGGCAGAGATATTGACCGGGTGAGCCTAAGTTCTGCGCAGCCCCCTCTTCACTGCACTTTCCCACACTTGCAAACCACCCTGTTCAGGCCAGGTGGAAAATTTCGAACACGGGTGTAATTTCTCTCGGAATAATCTTCCCTGATGTGACGTCCATGTGCTTGTTTTGTGTGTGCATCTGTGTGTGTGCGTGACTTACAGGACTTCCAGTATGACGACTGTGACACATTGTGTGAAATACTGAAAGGCCTGGCGACCGATGGGAACAAACACAGGGCCAAGAATGACCGGCGGAAACAGCGCTCCATCTTCAGAGAAGTCCTGCACTATATCGAGGTAGGAGCAGGGGATGGAATTTAAATAAATGCCAGTTTACATCACATTTTCTATTAAACGTAGTTATACCATCCTGCGTCCCTGTTGTACAAGATATATGAGGGGAGCAGTTTTCGTGAGCCGTTGATGAGTGCCAAAAGGACTTGGTAATGGTAACGGAGCCCTGTACATTCACAGAATGAGGACTTCACGGAGGAGAAGATTCGCTTTGGCCTGGAAGGCATCTATATCGACAGCTGGATGCGTAGGAGGATCTATGATGCTTTCAAAGAGGTTCTAGAATCTGGAGTGAGACACCACTTGCAGGTCAGCAGGCTTTGGGGACAAACTGCACTGCACTGTCAAGACCATTAAAAATGTAGTTGAATGGTGTCGAAATTGACCACAATCATCCAGCATAACCATACAATGCTTTATAAGAGCAGTGAATAATGTATAGTGTGAGAGGAATACCATGCTGGGGCCAGTGTTTTCCTCGCTAGCGGCTTTTCTACATTGTTGGTTTTCTGCCGTGTTACCGTGGAAACGGAATGACATACTTGCATGATCGCCAACAATGCCTTCTGTGCTTGGCTGCTTAAACAGAGAATTGACTGGCCCTCAGGCAGCCAGAGATACGAGCAACATGAGAGTGATCCATCTCAGATGTCTTAAAAACAGTGTCCTCTCCTGAATTTTTCACTCTGAACCTTATTTACTGTTTATTTTGTAAAGCTGGTATTGATTGTGTTTGTGTGATCATTTTTTTTTTTTTTTGTGTGTATAATATAGTGTAGTTATCACTACTGAGCCTTGTCTTGTTGTAAATGCAGTATAACCAGCTGCTGAGGGACATCTTTGAACTGGGACCACCTTTGATTCTGGATGCCTCTGTCAAGGCCAGCCGGATATCCCGTTTTGAGAAGGTGAAATGTGAACCATGCTGTCACCGCGGTCCCCTCATGTCAATAAGTGCCACTGGCATGTTGTGCATGCTCAGCCCGGTATAGCAGTACCCGTACTGAGCCTGGAATTCTTGTGTGTTCACAAGAGATTGTTTAAAATGACTCATAAAGGTCCTTTCACATGTTCTCATTGACATTTCTTGCCCAAATGTACCCCCCCCCCCTCCTCTTCCTCTTTACAGCATCTGTACAACTCTGCTGCTTTCAAAGCCAGGACTAAACTAAGGAACAAGGTGAGGGACAAACGAGCAGACGTGATGTGAGAGTGGCAAAGAGAGGGGACTCGTACCAGCCCCAGGGGACAACAGCACGCGGGAGAAGAACACTAGCCCAACCATATCTCTTCACTTGAAAAAACATGCTGCTGCCAAAACCGGGACATTGCAAACGATTCCTGTGTGTGTGCGTTTTATTTTTTTATTTAACACCACGGAATAAAATAAAACAACAGATGGGAATAATGAAAAGTATAATGTACCTTTATATTAACTATATGTAAGACAATATTAATCATTTCATGTGGAGTATTTTACCTTCTAATTTATTGAGTGGAAGACCAGAAAATGATTTTTAAACAAACATTTGCAGACTTTGTAATCAAACATGGGAAAGGTTTAAACAAAATGAAGACATTTTGTAGTTTTTCTATGTATATTTTGTATGCTGGTTTGATTGTGCATTATTTATCTTTATATGTATATATAAAATACATATGTATGTATAATGAAAGTGCACCAAGATTAAAAAAGGAATTGAGTGGCGGTTATTTTCCAGCTTTTGTCATCTAATTGACAGGCAGTGCTTATGTACCCAAAGGGTAAAACTAATTTGACATCTTGAATTAAAATAAAATCTAATAAGTGAGGAATGAATTCGATGTCTTAGTTTGTTAAACTTGAGTCTTGAAATGAGAAATTCTACACATCTTTGTACATATGGCAGGTAAGACATGGTCTCGGAACTTGAATTATAGCAGTTCTCTGCATAACAACCTTGTAAATTTGTTTTAATTGGATGGGAAAAACACATTTGTTTTTTAATCGGTAAATGTATCCACCGATACGAAGGGTAAAATATGAAACGAATGCAATTCGCCGGAATTTAATATTTTTACCACCCCCCGAGAGTTTGCCTATTTTTACCACGCACACAAGTGGTACAGTCCACCCATCGGAAGCATGGTCATGGAGTTCCTGGTAAACATTTGCGTTTCGTTTGATGGAAGGAATCAGTATCGATACTGGCTGCTCGTTCAAAGTTTAAAATTAATTAACCATGGCCTGTCCTGTTTCATTAACTACAGAGGATTAGATAGAAGTTTGAAGTTGACAGGTCTATAGTTCAGCTTACTGATTTATCAGCCAAACGCTGCATTCTTTAGTTAGCATAGCCTATAGTCACTGGTTGGCATCTGAAGCTAGCTAGCCGCTACATGAATTGTAGTCTTTAGCAGTAGCATTTCCTGCAAGTGTCTGGTTGCCACTTGCCCGAGCTTCCTATTTTCATACTTGCACTGGAAGCACAGCTACTATTTATTTTGAATGCAAGCTTCATGTATTGCAGCCTGCTAATGTTACAGACGTATTTTCATGCATTGTGGTTTAATTCATTTACGAGACGAGACGAAATTGCCTTTACCAAGCAAACGTTTTCAGTTTCCCAATACACCTTTGGTTTGGGGATAGTTACGGCCGTGCAGTTTCAATTAAGGTTGCTTCTGCTTTATCATGTTCGAGAGCTTGTATAATGTGTCCCATAGTGTTACAGCTAGTCAGTAAGCGGTCTGACCCTTTGTATATATTTTATGTTTAGATGCAAACGGAGTCCGAATCTATTAGCGCAGTGTTCAAAGAATACAGCCAGTTCCCCACCCCAGTTTCAGTTACAGTGTGTCCGGAAGTACCAGCTAACCCTGGGACGAGATACATCAACTTATTTGCAGGTAGGCTTGGTGTCCTACGTTAGCTAACAGAAGGTTTCAACATCATTTGATGAGCCTAAATTCCATCAGAAATTAGACCATCGGTACCATTGGGGTGACTGTCTTTTCTCCTGCAGAGTGGAGCCAGAGTGAGACGGACCGTGGAATAAGGTTGCGATATAACAAGCAGTACACCCTACTGTGCGATGACAGGGCGGTGCTGAACACGCTTCCCCCTGGTCACTGCAGCCACGTTAAGGAAGAGTAAGGATACTGTAACACAACACTCCTGGATATAAAGTTCTTTCATTCACTTGACCATGTGACAGTCACTCTGTTGCCGAGGGTACAGATGAAGTAGCCAGATATTTAGCATGGTGCCCCTCTTAAACAGTATCAATTCAGTTGATACTTTTAGTTAGTACTGAAAGCAATGATAGTAACCCTTCTCACTTTGATGGCTACCTCCTTCCCATTATTTCAGATTGCTCTGCAGTCACTCTCCCTCTGGAACACTCAAGGCTGTTGTCAGGGAAACCAGTTCTCAGGGCAAGGCTCGCCAATTTCTTGAGGTGAGATTCGATACCCCACGTTTATTGCATTAAAAATTTATTTATTGAATCTGAGTTATGTCATTTGCTGGCTATGCAGCTGCAGGCAGGACATCATTTTCATTGTACCACCAAGGGCTGTGTATGTATTATTGAGTCTGGGTTTCTTGCATTATTGCTGATGATAGTCTGGAGCTCATGGGCTAGTGCCTGGGAGTAGTGTACGTGCATCAGCTGCAAGCAATGCATCCTGAGTGGGCCCTAGTTAGCAGTGTTAGTTGGTGGCACAACTGATTTCAAATTGTGGAGAGAAATAGAGGGAAAAAAATATGTGTAATAAAAATCAATTCACTGTTACAATCCGCCACAGACACATGTAGCTTTTGCTATTATATGTGGTAATGAAGTGGCAGTAATAGTAATACAGATTATATACAGATTATATTAACAATGTTACATTGATCTTCCTGATCTTAATATGATATTCTGTGATTACTAAATACTTATGCTTATGCTGCTGTAGGGATTTGTGATATGTTTGTAGTATGTTCGTTAAGATATTTATATTAGTATGTTGAGGTGTATTTGTTGTATATTGTTGTATTTACTGTATTCATTTAATTAATTATTTGGGGGATTGAAAGGAACAGGGGATGCAACTTCCAAATGCACCTGGGTTTCATGTTGTTTCCTGTATTTGTTGCCTCAGATAGGTTGGGGGAGCAACTAATGCGCAAGTGTGACTTCTATACAAAGATTTTACTCTATGCTTGTTGCTTTCCCATTTAAGATATGGAACAGACATGGTTATGTGAAAAGCCTTGACCTCACCTCTTTAAACAAACATGGGAGAGTGTATGAAGACGGTAAGTTGGCATGCATTCTCAGTTTAAAGTTAAGATGTCAGATTGTGATGTCGTCCATTTTGATTCTGCAACGATGGGCTTCTATCTGTTAAATGGGATCTTTAGCCATCTGGACCATCCTCTGACCTCTCTGTGTTCCAGCTCAGTTTGGCTGCCTGGTCTGGTCTGCATGTGAAGGCAGGGTGCTATATGTCGCAGAGAGGAGGCCCTCTAAGGCAGAATCATCTACTACTCCAGAATCCAGACCAGCCAGTGAGGATGCAGTAGCAGGGCATTCTGGAGAGGAGTTACCTGCTGGGAAGGTCATTTTGAACTACTCAATATAATTCACAGAGGAAAGGGAGCGTTTTGCTTTCACATAATGTTCTGATGACTGAAATGGACTGTTGTTAATTGCTGAATACTGTATGTGAAGTGGGAATTATTATAGTGATTATGGCATATTGCAATAACATGCGATTATCCTTCTTCCATTCAAGTGAATGGATATTTCTTTTCACTTCCCTACTGCTTTCTGGTTCTGTATATCAATGGTTCCCTTTCTGTTTGTTCAAAAGGAGGACCAGAGTGTGTACTTGGAAGACTGGGGAGAGGGCCTTAATAATAAGAGCGTCCCAGTGTTGTGTGTGGCCGATGTAGGCAAGTGCACAGTCACAGTGCTGCAGGGCGTACCCACACAGGTGTCCCCTGGCCAGGTGAGTCCCAGTAAAGCTTTGCAGTGGAAGCCTAACATTCCCAGGTGTGTATGATGTGTGGGCCAGACAGTCCTTGCGCTCTACACCCTTAGGCACTGTGGGCCCCAGGGGACGAGGGTGTGCTGTTTGTGGGGTGGTGGCATGAGCCTTTTCGACTGGGCCTGAAGTTCTGCTCCAACCGGAGGTGAGAGACGGCCACACGTTGTTATTGCTGAACAAACCCTACTGTAACCCTGTGGTGTTCTGTTCAGCTCTCTGTTCCAGCTGTAAGACCCTGACTTCTGTTCTGATTTCAGATCGGCTCTCTTTCATGTGGACCTTGAAGGGAACTGTGGTGAGTGCGTGTATTTTTTACATCTCTGAACAAAAGCATTTCTTCGTGTTGATCGATAATTCTGTTCTGTCTTTTCGGTCCCTGTGGACAGAGTGTCTTTCCTCTGACCAGGGCGCGGTCTCGTCTCCTCGTCTGAGCCCAGACAGCAGCTGCGTTGTCTACCTGCAGGGCCAGGTGTTCGG
Organism: Anguilla anguilla; assembly: GCF_013347855.1. NCBI lineage: Eukaryota > Metazoa > Chordata > Actinopteri > Anguilliformes > Anguillidae > Anguilla > Anguilla anguilla. Next base: position 15,812,763 of record NC_049211.1, on the reverse strand, counting down.
GCCCCACAACCAGTGTCGCAGCCTGCAGCTGGTAAGCTCTGAGCTGTTCCTTCTCACTTAGCCTCGCACATCTCAGGAATGTTCTTCTGTTTTTATGGGAGTTTTAAGACTGTAGTAAAGTATATGGTTGTAGCAGATTCCTCATTTTGTCTATAGAGGGAACTGTAGGTATTTTCTGTAGAGATGTGAATTTTGAAATTTGAACCACTCTCCTGTGTTGTCTCTGCAGTATGACTGGGAAACTAAGAAGACCTCTTTGCTGGTAGATGTAGTCAAGAGACCACAGGATGGTATGACCCCTTCTGCATGATCGGAGGTTTGAAAGAAGATGAAATGAATTGATTGTGGACTAAGAGAGAGGAGCAGTTCTCCATTTCAAGTAGATCGTGTTGATGCAATCGAGCTGTCAGGTGGAACTGCAGGGTTTAGCTTTGTTGCATCATATGGGTGTAAGTGCAGCTTTTCCTAGTGCGTCCTCCAGCCAGGCTGTTCCCTTGTCTCTCAGGGGAGTTTGCGGGGCTGTATGAAGCTTTGCCCTCGCGCTGCTGGTCTGCAGACAGTCAGAGGGTGGTCCTCAGCAGTGGCAGGAGGAACTGGAAGGTACGCAACATTGAGACTGATAGACAAGTCAGTCATAGTTAATCTCTTACATGTCATCTTCAGTAGTAATCCAGTTGGGAAGATTTGTGCATTGGTCTGGTCTTGTCCATCTCTCTTATTCTCTCCTCACTTTCTTTGTTATCTCTCTCTCTCTCCATGTATGTTTATTTTCCTGTGTGTTTCTCCACTTCTCCCATCTTAAGGAGCTCTTTGTGCTGGACCGATGCACAAAAAGAGTCAGTCGTCTTGTTGACAGTAAGTCCCCAGATCTCCGGTGTGTGAATAACAAAAATACAGTGTTTGTACCTTGTCTGGGATTCTTGTAATGCCATGTTTGTGTCACCCAACACTGAAGTAAAAAAAAAAAAACATCTTATTTCATGACATTGTATCCTGGTTTTTTTTGTTTATGAGTTCATGAATATTGCATTAGACTGTCTGTACAGATAATAAATGGTAAGGTTTGGTCCTGGGTTCTGTCAGATGAGGAGTTTGGAAGCTGGAAGCTGCTGGCCATTGAAAGAGACCTGATGGTGGTCAACTGTTCCTCACTCAACAGGCCTCCGTGTCTGGTATGTGTAAAAGAGCTACTTCAGATAGTTTATGGGGAATAACAATCACCACTCACCACTTCTCCAGTCTGCTGCGCTTGTGTAAAAATATGTGAAGAAATTTGGTGCTTAGTGTAAATGTGAGTATCGGTTGTATGAGGCTGTGTTGTGTAGAACAGAAAGTGCGATGAGTCTTTTTGTACAGCAGATGTAAATACTCAAAGCTGTAGTGTACAGTGGGCAGCAGGGCTGATCTCTGCCTCCCTGGGTGCTCCTCCAGAAAGTGGGGTTCCTGCCCCCAGCAGGGGGTGAAGCTGGGGTGTCCTGGACCGCCCTTAATGAGCCCCATCAGATCCCACTCCTGGAGTGGAGGGCCCTAAATGTCACCCCTGGGCCCCAGGAGGAGAACACTGAGTTCTGTAAGTGTGAACACCTACAGGCCTCCTGATCTGCTCTGACACATCACATTTTAAAGCAGCCATGTAATTAATTGCATATCTCAATGGTAACTGTTCTATGAAGGATTTATACTTTTATCAGCACAGGTATTTTTCTTATTTAATATAAGCTTGCCTTGTATGTTATGGAAAGAAAAAAACAACTTTAACAGTTATTTTGAATACTGGGTAAATGGTAAATAATAAGGTCTTTGTTCTGTTTTGGATCAGCTGGTCTGGATTTCGGAGCTCTGCTGGTGAAACCCCGTGTTCCCCAGTCTGGGGTAAAGGTGCCCCTGGTGGTATTTGCTCATGGTGAGAGGGTGAGAGGGAAATCAGCTGAGATTGTTTTTAATGACTATCCTCAGTGAAAAATAACAATGTTAACTTTTGTGTGTGTGTGTGCACGTGTGTGCATGCCTGTTTGTGTGTGTGTGCGTTTGTGCTTGTGTGTATGTGTGTGTGTTATATAATAATATCTGCAGGTGGCCCACACTCACAGTTCTCAGCAGAGTGGAATGTCTCCTCTGCTGCTCTGGCCAGGGTGGGCTTTGCAGTGCTCATGGGTAAGAGAACACAGAACCTTTCCTCTGTGTTTTACTCCCTCACAGAAAACTGAATATGATGTAGTGCTTCCTTGTTTCTGCGGTTTCAGTACATTTCTGTAAAGGAGTTCAAAGTTTGCATCTTAGTAGCTTTGGAACCAAAGAGAAGTGAAATGAAATCAGCCTGTTCCCTTGTTCCCATTGTTTTGTTTGGCAGTGAACTATCGGGGGTCCACTGGATTTGGACAGGACAGCATCCTGTCTCTTATTGGGAACATTGGCAGCCAGGATGTCAAGGATGTGCAGGTGCTGTGAAATTTCAGGCTGGATTTTGCTTAATCGCTCTCAATCAAATCTTGGCACCACCTTGAAGTCAGTTCAAGTCTCACTGTTGTAGGACTAAAGTAAGCCACTGCTTTACATTTATTCGCCTTTAATGTACTTCTTTGTTCACAATGTACTTTTAGTTTTAAGAATGTCCTCACTGATCTATGTAGTGCTCTAGGGTGTAAGATGTAAATAATGTACTGATTCTTCTGCCATTTTTCCATCTTCATGTCCAAGAGAGCCGTTCTGACTGCCCTGCAAAGCGACACGACCCTTGACCCCAGAAAAGTGGCTGTGATGGGTGGCTCTCATGGAGGGTTCCTTGCCTGCCACCTGATTGGCCAGTATCCCGATTTCTACAGAGCCTGTGCAGCCCGGAACCCTGTCGTTAATGCTGCCACCTTGCTGGGCACCAGTGACATCATTGACTGGTGAGGAGACCCGTCCTGCCTGCATGTGCATCCCCCTGGGATCATAAGAGAGAGAGACAGAGATATGGCAGCTTGTGAAAATGATGGCCGCTCTGTTCTGGGGCACAGGCGGTACTCTGCGGTGGGCCTGCAGTACTCGTTTGACCGGCTGCCCAGTCCGGATGCTCTGACCGCCATGTTCCAGGTGTCTCCCATCGCTCATGCCTCCCAGGTAAGTATGTGCGCTCTGCCTATTACAGTTCCTTTGCTGGGAAAAGGCTGCTATTTCAGTTCCTCTGTTTTGCTTGCAGATCAAGACACCAGTACTGCTTTTGTTGGGAGGTAAAGACAAAAGGGTGTCCCCCCACCAAGGGCTGGAGCTGTACCGTGCCCTGAAGAGCAGAAACTCCCCCGTTAGGTAAGAGCTGTGAGCTTGAGTCAAACAGGAACATCTGATTGGTTGTGCAATCCTTTGCATTTTACATCCTCTTTCATTCCCCAGTTTCACTGAAAATATTTACATGTATTATTTGGCTGACAATTTTGCCCAAAGTGACTTTCATGGCCAATATGGAAATCAATAACTTTTTGTTTGTTGCATAGTGTATAGAACCACAATTGAGAAAAGAAACTAACTGTAAGGATACAGTGACCAATACTAACTGGCCAAACACAAAGGACATAGGACACACACACACACACACACAGGATTGCCTGGTGATATGTTTTGTCTACCAGTGGATGAGCTTGTATTATCCACGGTTTTTGCATGGTCTCTGGTGCCAGTGTGTGCTTCATTTTACAGGTTGCTGTGGTTTGCAGAGGACGGTCACTCACTGGCTCGCGTGGACACCCAGGCCGACTGCTTCCTCAACATCGTCCTCTGGTTCCAGAAGCACCTTGGCCTGCGCTGAGCTGCCACAGTGGAGGGGTTGCCATTACCTTACAGAAGTAACCGTTCTCTTAAAAGGCAATGTTGTACAGTATGGTGGAGCCTCAGAGATCTGAACTGGAGGTCGTTGGGAAATCTTCTTGGCTTTGAAAGTGGCATAATAATATACTGAATCCTTTTTTGATTAAAATCTATACTTGCAATACTGTGGCCTTATTTTAATAGGCCACTCCCACTTTGTAGCTCATTCATTCATTTTCTTCAACATTAGCTGTCTTGACAACACAATTAATTCTTTTTTTATACACTTGACACCTTCATAGTATTTTTTAACAAAACTGCTAACAGATGACCTTTATCTATTTTTGTTTGTATTTCCTTTTTTTTAATCAATGGAGCTTAATGAGCTATACTTGTTTGTGCGATATCTGGCTTATGCCTTCACTGATGGAGTGGTTGGTCAGTCCATAACCTTTAAGTATTTGTTTTAGGTTTTCTTGTGTTACATAATATCCAGTGTTCCCAGGCTTCCTAATGCCTGTCGCAATGCATTTCCTAAATGTTCACAGCATCTTGCAGTATCCAACAGGCATAACTAGCGCCAACACAAGAGTCACTGTTAGCAGCAATGTGATACTGCGACTGTCAGAGGAGCTCTTATGTAAAGTGCCATTGAGAAATATGCGCAGTGTAATAGTAACCAGAAGTGAAGCTGTTTAATGCGGGTGGGAGTATCCAGTTACATTCATAGCACTCCACTTAATGAACATTAGAGGGCAGTGTTGGATCATGTGTCACTTAAATGCACTGCAGCTGTAAGACAGGACAACATGGCTTTTAAATCAGTTTATAGTTAACATGTTATTTGGGTAATAAAGCAAAACTTTGTAACATACTGCTGAGTACTTCTGAGTCTCCATGCTTTTGTCTTTGTCCTTTAGAAAATGTGCATATTCCCAACGGCTCAAAATCAAATCTGCTCTGGTAAATTGCTTGCACGTGCTCAGTAATTAATTAAGATTCTTCTCAGTCATTTTATTCACACCTCCTCTGCAGGAAGTATTATCTAATTCTTCACCTCAGCTGCACAGACTGTACTCTCCTCGGAGTTCTACACTGGAGGAATTAACATCTAAGCAAAGTTGGTGAAAATTAGGTCAAATATTATACCCATAGAATTGCAAAAACAAGGCAATATTGTACCGTAATTGAAATCCTGTCTGGTATTCTTCATGGTGACACATTTTTTTGTATTTATTTTTTTTATTTGTGATGGTGCTCTACAACATAGTCACAATTATTATAATTTATAACTGCATGAACCCAACCCAATGTACTCAGAACATATTTAATTGTGGTTTGTAACGTGTTTCTCGTTATTAATTTGAATCTGGAAATATGAACAAGTTCAATATGCTGTAGTTAAAGGCAGTTCCATTGAGCACCACTAGTGGGTAGTGGTGTGCTCCTTACCAAGTGGTGGTCTGAATCTTATTCGCACACCTTTTTTGTTGATGTTGGCCCATTTCCACAGTGTATAAGCCAGGCAGCTTATAGTCCACCACACTACTAAAACAAAAAATCAGAGCCAATTAGTCTAGCGGTAGGAAATCTTAAGGCCCCTGAGTCACAGTTCTCTCGTGGCAAATGTTATTGGTTTTTGTACGTGCAAGTATGTGTCTGCGATTTGTACGTGCAAGTATGTGGCTGCGATTGTTCTTCACGAGACTGGAAGGTGACAAACGGCCACTCCAGAAACCATACACACAAAGAACATTGTATTATACTTTATGCCACACGCTTAAGACGGACAAGGTGTCGGCACAACAAAAATGTGCATGTGGCACACTGCAGCTGAGAGGTGGAAATGACTCTCAGGTTTGGTGTCCAGGTCACAGGGTGTGGCAGTTGGAGTGGGCTGTTTTGAACGGATCTTTAGGCTTCGGGGTCCACCCCTGGAGCCCCAATGGAGATCTTAGGACCGAGTACGAAGAGTCCCACACAAGAGGAACTCAGTCAGCCCATTCATTCTCTCATTTGGTGGTCCATTTAATGGAGAGACCAGGAGAAACAGTCCTCCCCCTCCAGAGCAGGGCCTGCTGATGGCTTAGCCTCCAAACTTCACCTCGCGTCTGTTTGTGGCTCGCTGCATACAACAGATCCGCCCGGCTCTGAGGTCTCAGTCATTACTTTCATCTGTGGCCACGGACCTGCGGCCCAGCCCCTCTCCAATGTGAAACAGAGGCGTCTCCATGGACACACTGCTGGCTCTGTATCCCCTCCTCAAGACTGACATCAATCACACGCCGACTCACGGCTTTGTCCACTGGAATGCTGAGGGGTTTCGGGTGGGGGGGTTAAGTATAGTGGAAGTATAGAGAGAGGGAACAATTTAGTCAATGTATAGAGGGAAAGATTTAATGAAGGTATAGAGAGGGGGAGTGAAGGATCTTGGATTTACAGATGAGGGGAAAGGTAAGGATTTAGTGAAGATATAGGAGGGAAGAATTAATAAAAGCATAGGGTGGAGAGAGAAGAATTTAAGGGCAGTACAGGGTGTGAAAGAAGTTGAGAGTGAAGGGAGGTAGATAAGGAACCATGGAGAGATTTTAAAAGAGGAAGAATTGAGTAGAGGCAGCAGGAGAGATATTGCTGGGGGGGTCCAGAGAGAGGGTTTGGATAGAGAATTGTAGTGCGAGGGCTGAACAAAGTTCAGCAGATCTGTCGCAATGCTTTCTTTCCCTTAACAGAATGCATTCCCCCCTATCAAGGGCAGGCCTGGTTGGTTGTGCTGTGACTCAGTCAGGCCCCTCTCTGCATTCCCATCCTGGACATAAACACATCACGATTAATTTAAAGCGGCCATGTGCCATTTTTGCATTTTATTTTGACATGGTTTATGGGCGATTGAGACATAAAAATTTAAAGGTTTTCTGATGTACAGTCGGGGCCGCCAGAGGCATCGATAAATCAAAGCTGCGGGGGGTTTTTGGCATTTGGATGATCCTCCCAACCCTCCACCCCCCTGAGGAGATGAGTATTGTCAAGATTAAAACTCGTTGGGAATAGAAAGCATGCTCTGCTGGGTGGAAGAGACGATGAACACTCATTATTGTACTCCAGTCATGATTGATCTTTAATGTGGCTCTGCATTGAATAAGAATAACTTTATCAATAGCATTTGTCATGGGGGTTGCGTAAGATTTTGAAGTGTATTGGACCCAAAGGGCTCCTTATGGCTCCAGCCTTAGCTCTTAGTTACTTAATCAACCCAATCAGTTTCTATCTGTCTATGGTCTTTACATTATTGCTGTAATTTCTACTGTATATTGTGTGAGCTGCAATGGTGTGAGTGTGTTTAAGGTTATTTACTGGGCCAATTAAACCAGGGAAATTGGTTAGAACTAAATCCAGCATGACCCTTAAGGAATTTAGTTTGGGACCGTTTATGTAGCTCCACATGTGTGTGTGACAAATTGCATTCACAGTGGGGAAATTGCATTCACAGCTGAAAACTATTGAGCCGGTGCTGTGCATAGTAATATTAAAGCAGCGGGGAAATCAAATTAATTTGAATAAAATTTGCCCTGCCTAAGTAAAAATGGTTTTGAGCTGCTATGTGTGTCAGTTAAAAAAGGAAACTTCACAACTGAGAGTATCTCTCTCTTGTGGCATGTTATGGAAATTGTTTGGCATTGTTATTCAGGAAAAACTACAATGTAGAAAATTAAATATGCAATTCCTTGGCCTTATAATGTTAATTGTGACGTTGTGTTGTGAAAGAGCTGACCAGTCAATCAATGTATGTTGAGCAACAGTGGGAGGCCGTGGTCTTCACACTTGCTTTCCATAGAAAGTCATCTGTCTTGGTGCACTGGGGTACGGGGGCCCAGGGATACACAGGGGTAACTGGGCCCATTGGACCAGGTGCAATTAGTACAGGAAGCAGCTGCAGCATGCACTATTCATCTCTCTGTTCGTGCACACCACCACTCTACACTTCAGCAGGTCCTCACTGAGAATCCCCCGTTAGATTATTTGACAGTGGGTCAAAATGGGCAAGTCCATTAGGTGGAAGAGCCGGGGGGGGGGTTCCATTTCTCTCCCCCATGAGGTAAAGAATGTTCTGCTGTCAAGCATTATAAGATCAAGATGTAAGAACATCGTCAGTGCACATCTCGGACTGAACTAAGCAAATCATCGTATTTTGGACCATAATGCACTGTGATTTTTAAGAGAAAAATAATTTCACTTCAGTTGATGTTTCCTTTCAGTGGTGAGGTGTTTTATAGAAGCCAGTGGTGAGAGAGAGCGGTCGCAGACTCAGGGTACTGCTAGCGAACGAGGATGGCTTGCAGGACTGCGGGGGGAAACCAAAACGAGAGCAAAATAACAAACCTGTAATGCGATCGGTAAACGCAGAAAACCTCAAACAGGACCCTTGGTGCAGCTGGGAGACTGGAGGCTTGTTATGTGCCTGTTCTCCCAGCAGTCAGGGTGAGGTGTGCTGGGCTCTTTGTTAAACCTGCAAAGTGTTTGACTGGTTACAGAAACCCTGACAGAACTGTGAGCAATGCAGTCTGGGATATGAGTTTGCGTGTGTTTGTATGTGTGTGTGTGTGTGTGTGTTCATATTGCTGAGATGAAGTGCGATGAATACTGCAGCCATTGAATTAAGACCTCCTGTATCTCACACCAGGCATATCTCGCTAATTTACATAATAGTTGGTGTTTTACATAAAATGTATGGGAGCTTTTAAAATAAATATAAAACTTTGCTTAAGTCATTTTGTGGTAGATGTCGTGTCAAGTACTTGTGCAGACATCACTGCATATTAACTTGAAACCACACAGGCATAGCTGCACATTACCTTGAAATTTGTTCTGAACTGAAGAGTGTTATCACAGCTAGGCACGCATTCATGTCCGTGTCCCACAATGATTTGTAAGCGAAATCCCTTTCAGTAACTATGTGCAGCGGTGCTTATTTGTCTTGTCTTGATTTCATGAATGTTCTTTAATTTTCCTGGGCTGGAGAGCAATAGCTAGATTAGCTCTGCTAGATTAGAGCTAAGATATACGTTATTACTCTGATGCTCACACAGTGAGTTATTGCCCTGTTCCCTCTGAAACCCAATCATTTTCACTTCCCTCCTAATTGCTGTTCCGAGTTGGGCTCCAACCTTTAATGGCTGTTTGGGATTAGATGTTTGGCATGAGATCACAGGGCAGTTTTGTAGAACTGGCACAGCAGGACTAGAGGAGGGGAATGTGATGTGGAAAGGTGAGGAGACAAAAGAGAGAAACAGATTCAGGAGAGAAAGAGGGGAGAAAGCACAGAAAAGAAAGATAAGAGATGGGAAGAGCAGAGAGAATGAGAGAGAGAGAAGAATAGGGAGAGGCCAGAAACATCAGAACAGAGGAAGGATAAGTTAAAGAGTACAACTTTCCACAGTGGTTGCAATCAAAGGTCAAGGAGTAAGTAGAAGGAAATGAGCGCATCAGTATAACTACACTTCCAAATGAATTGCAGTGATCCCGAACGAGCTGAGATGACTTCAGTCCACACTGATGGATGCTAGGTCATTGCCAAATCCGGGCACTCCTGGGGTCAGGAGTTGAAATTCCTCTTCTGAAAACAGCTTGAGACTCTTCCCTGGGCCCGGTTCAGGGTTTCCTCATCACAACACAAAAATGCATTACTCTTAAAATGGCTGATCCTTTCCTGCCCTCCTTGCCTTCTATAGAACATCTAATGTGCTCAGCTCATGAGCCCAAACCGATGTAAAGTGGTTTGCTGATAAAAACGGATCTTAAACGTTCCCAGTAGCAGGCACTGATTATTGTCTCAAGCGGAGGGAAGCGAGCATTCTTTGTAAAAACCCAACGCATTATTACCCAGGAATTTTTAAACACATTTCCAGCTTCTCTGACTGAGACGAGATGCAGGCTGGCAAGGCATGCTGCAGATACCCAGGGGAGATAAAGCGGTTGGCTCTACTCTCTTGAATTTTCTTCCCCTTGATGGGGGTGGTGCATTTTCAGTCAGTGTGTGTGTGTGTGTGGGGGGGGCTGGGGTGGGGGTTGGGTGTGCATGCGTGTGTGTGTTTTTGTGTGTTTGTGTGTACATGTGTGTGTGTGTGTGTGTGTGCATGCATGTGTATGTATGTGTGTGTGTGTGTGTGCATGCACGCGTGTGTCTGCATCCAGTCCTGGCGTGTGCACATGTGTATTTGTGATTTGTGCTTGTGGGAACCACAACACTGCAGTGTCTCGGATCAAATGAAGCAGTTAGAAGAACCTGTGTGCTGTATTGAGTGTCCTCTGGGGATTCTTGTATTTTTTGGAGATGTGTCTCCCCATATCTACAGCCTAGAGGAATGACAGTTTACCCGGCCCCCTCCTCAAAGCCCTCTCAGCACATCAGATTCACTTCATTAGAACTCCAGCTGAGGTTGAGGGGGCTGTGCTCTACTGTGGGCTCCAAGTTTTGCACGTGCGCTGTCTTACATATCAGCCCAGACACTGCATGCCCCTTTTCAGCGGTTAGAGACCTTTAAGCCCTTATTAAGTGTGTACTGCTTTTTCAAGATCCTGTAATGAACTGCGGTGAAGGAAATGGTCAAAAGAAGTCATGGTAAATCATTTAAAGGTGCAAATCTATTGAGGAAGAGAAAGTGAAACACATGTCTCAAATATAGTAAGAAACAGTCCCAAGGAGGAGAGACGCTGTAAGGGCTGGATCCAATCATGTGGCCTGTGGCTTGAGCACCCTCTCATTCGTCACTGTAGTTCCAAATAGTTTTAATAGATGAAGCTCACTTGGCTGACCAGTACTGGCAGAGCGCCCTCATTCTCTCCCTCTCCATCTATCCCTCGCCCCACCCCTCTCCCTCTTTCCAGATAGTGCTGGGTTTGCCTTTTCTGTCTGCCTGCCAAACAAAGTTGCATCATGTTCTTTGACACTATTTGTTTCTGTATGCTCAGCGAAAGGGCTGCACTCCTCATTTCAAACTCGTCATGGTCTTACTGCTCCCATGCATGCATCGCAAATTAAAGCCTCACTTCAACAGAAAAGTTGTGGTGATTTCAGGCAATTAGGGCCAGAATAGCACTCAGAGTAGATTAATGCCTTGGGTTGGTGTGTTTCAGAAACACATTGCTGACCTTCATTGCAGTTTAGTAGTAGTGCTTTACCACCTGACTGCTCCACCTCACCCCTTTCTCTGCTGACCAGTCTCCTCTCCTGCAACTGCCTGCTGTACCACTATTATTCTTACAGTCAGTTCACCTTTATTTAAATCTCAGAAGATCATTGAGGGTGGCCCTCATTTACAATGGTGCTGAGTTTACAGAAAAAATGTTATAACAAATGAACATCATAAAACAAATAAAACCGTGTGAATAATCATTTACAACAGCTACAAAATAAGACAGGAAGGCTTAAGATCAAGTTTCTGATATTTCCAAAGAGTATAAGACTGTTTTTGATTTTTAAAATGTGTTGACGCTTGTTCCAGGAGTCCGGTGCACAAAAAATAAAAGCAGTCTTTCCCAGCTCTGTATTAACGAGAGGAACCTGGAGCACTAGCCAGTTGCTGGAACAGGTTTAATAAGGTCCCAGTGATGTAATATAGGGAGGCAATGTTTCAATAAGATTTTTGTAAATAAGCAAATACTGATGTTTGTCATGCCTCTCAGACAAAGAAGACCAGCCAGCCTTCTCATATAAAATACAATGATGAGTACCATATGCATCACCAGTGAGGGCAAAATAATATACAGATCTTCAATGATATATCCATCCTCAACTGTCTAGCCTTGTCCCCTCTTGTCTACACCTCGTTTCACTGCCTCGCATGTGCTCTCTCCACATGCCTCCACCTGTCCACCCCTGTCTACATCTATCTCCACACGCCTCCACCTGTCCACACCTGTCTTAAAGCCTAAACCATTGAATAACGTGGGATGTTATTTTCTCTACACACACACACATACACAGTGACTGAGAGAGAGGGAGACAGCCTACTCCATTTTGTGCTCCGGTCTTGTACCCGTTCCCTGTGCGTTCACCCAGCCTCTTCCCTGCTGTATTCTCACGCCCTCATCGCCCTCCTGTCAGTATTGGCATTCTCGGTGCCACCAGGCCGAGCTGGCAGCCCAGCGCGCGCTCCCTCACCACACTTTCACATGCCCTTGCACTGCAGGGCCTGCCACTCAGAGGGGTGGCATAGGGAGTAATTGAAATAGAAATTTAATTTGCGAATCCGTGTCCGCAGGTCCACAGTGCACCGCAAATGGAGCCAAATTGCCTGCTGTGCCCTCCTAAGGAAATGGAAAGGAGCATTCAGACTGTGAGCAATAACTCCATGATCCTTGCTCTTTCTCTTTATTCTGGAGTTTGTACAGGTCTTTTAACATCTGACAAATCGGCACATAAGTCTGCACAATACCAAAACTGCCATTACTTGTGATAAAATGACATTTTTTGTACAAGGCCATGGCCCAGTGGATTAGACTTAACTCTGAATTGGAATTATGTGCATCAGAGAACAATTTAAAATTATTCTTAAAAAGATGGCTTTTAAATACTGTGTAGCCCTCGTTGTTTTTTTAAGATCTGCCAATCTGCCAGGGAGCTGTCAGTTCTGTGCTGAATGTATTTTCCTGTCATGTCCATCTGTATTCCATTAACTTTCTTGTATTGGATGTTTTTGTCATGTCAATGTTTAAATGTTAGAGGATCACAATGGAAATAAGCCTGCTGGCTTTCTTGTGTTTCTATTCTCGATAATTTTAGAGGATAACTGTCTGCTATGCAGTCTTATTAAATCTTTTAAAATTGTTTTTAAATTGTCAAATAAAATCATTCATTCACTTGATTTAAAATGCAATCTGTTCTACTGCCCATGAGAAATGTATAATATCTATATCTCAGTTTCTCCAGTAAGCACGCTTGTGTAAGTGAGCTATAGAATGTGGAGGTGTAAAGTAAATGTAAAGATTGCTGGTTTCCTTGTCTAAAGGTGCTTGATAAGCAAATGAATGTAGTGTAAAGAGTTAATTAATGCAGTCTAATGATGAGAAGAGAGAGCAGAATGTGACTGAGGAAGAGAATGGTGTGAGCTGTAAAGCTGAAAACGCTGTATGTCCAGGGTCACCTGACCCCCTCTCCCCATGCGACTGGCCCCCACATTCTCAACGACCCCCCTCCTCAATCCCAGTGATGAATGGTCCCCATGCTCTTCCCACTTCTTCTCTGCTCCCTGTGCTAACATTTTGCCTGTTGATTTCTGACCCTCCTGCTCCGCGCTCACTGCTCCACATATCAAACCCCACCCCTTCATCCCACCGCTACACCCTCCCCTAAGATTCAACACTGCATTCTCTCAGTAACATCCCCCTACCCCATGCTGGGGCTCTTGTTGCCCTACCCACATCCCTGTGTGGGTATCAGTGTGTGTAAAAGTTCAGCCATGCTCAGATCCTGCTTCACCCACAGGACTCAAAGGGCTGACTCTAATAAGGTTGAAAGGGAGGGGGATGAGAGGGAAGTTTTCCTTTTGTTCTGCGGAGTTGAACTGAGCTGGGTTCATTCGGCCATTCGCTGGAAGCCGTGTTTCTTGTGCTGCTAGCTGTGTGATGTGGGCAGAACAGAGCGGCGCCCCCTTCCTGTGGGGTTAACTGGTCTCTGAGTGTGCACTTGGTTAACTGCTCTCATTTTAATGGAGTCCAGGGTGCCCTGAAGCCTGGAAAGGGGTTTTAGTGCTAAACGTGCCGCACTGAACACTATGGGCAAGGGGAAATGTTTGTGATGACTTATTGATTGAGGAGGTGTTCCAGTGGGGTTTAAATATTGGGGGGGTTATTATATAACTAGCCTTGAGGTATTGTAATTTACCTACGTGTTGTTGAGGATTAGGGCCAATTAATTATCTGGGGGGAGGTTTTTGGCATAGGATATTTAGTCTGGACTGGAAGAAGGTATGACTCCACACCCCCCACCCCAGTCCTCTGTCCTCAGTCCCTTGTTCCCATCCCCATCCCCTGCAGACACAAGACCTCTCAGTTACACTGGGGCTTGTTTTGGTTTGGGTGACTGGGTCAGAACTCTACAGGCCTGAAGTGGCTGAGAGTTGGGCGGGGGAAGGCTGGGGGTCCTACATTTGTGCTTTGGGAAGGCACAATAGTGGAGGAGAGAACCAGAACACAATAAAAAAATACATTTATTTGGACAACACCCATTGGGCTCCATCTGCCATTCAGAAACCCACTAGAACAGCCTGCAGTTCACTTAGTGCACAAAAAATGAAGAAATCCCACTCAAAATAAATTGGGTGGCGAGAGAAAATGAAAATCTGTTTTCAATGAACAGCCCCCAAGACATATGAGAAACAACAGGCGAGGGGGTAAAAATATTTCAAATAAATTAAAGAGGAGATGAGAGGAGGAAAAAAGAAAAGCATACATTAATATGTGGATGGTTTCCATTGCTGTGGCAAGCTCAGACCCTGTCAGACTCTGCTGTTAATGATTTAATCGAATTCCAGAATCCCCATAGGCTTATGGGGAAAGAATCATCTGGCATTGAAGCCTGTCATTCTCTTCACAGTGAGCTCCAGGCCACATCTGACTGCCTGCACTGCACTGTATGTTAAAAGAGTACCAACAATGGCTATGGTAGATGCAGCATTGCTCTCCACAAATCTGTTTATTCTCTCAGACAAAGAAGACCAGCCACAATCCCACAATCATAGCTGTCATGATTCAGCCCTGCCCCATATTTTCTCACACAGTTCTTTTGGTCCCAAGCACTTATGCACCACTGTGCAGCTTTGAACATAAAAGAGTAAAAAAAGTAATTTAGCTATAATATGTGGTGTATTTATTTCCTAATTGGTTCAAGGGATGTGGTCATTTCTGGAATTCTGTATTCTTCTGCACTACTTGCATCCATAAATTGACAGATAGTTTAAATGATGCCTCAATGTTTTAAGGGCTGGGAAACTGCTTGCTAATCATATTAGTAACAGAACCATACACACAAGCACTTTGCCTCAATTGCATTGGTTAAAAAAACTGTAGCTTGCTGTGTATCAGTATCCATTTAATCATGCATCACACACAAAACTCTATACATCTTATGTGTGTAATGCTTCTCTCTCTCTCTCTCTCTCTCTCTCTCTCTCTCTCACTCACACACACACAAGCATATTTAACAAAGAGCTGACATACAGCTAATTCACCACTCTTCTGGCTCTGGATGGTTGTATGTGTATGGAGCTTAAAAGCTGAAAGTTAAACATCTTCTGTTGACATCTGTCATTTGCGAATAGCTTACTGCTAACACTTGTAGACACTTGTGGATCCCTTCATGTGTGCAGAAATGGAACGAATGGAACCATTAGAAATTTTTTTGCTGCCAAATCACTTCTGTAAATCAGTGCGTTTCAGTCCAGTTTTTCATAAAGAAACACAATCTTGTGCAATGTTATTTAAAGTTCTTCAGATATGGTGTTGTTTTCAGGAAATATGAAACCCAGTGAGTTAATCAGATGTGCCAAGAGACATCTATGACACTTGCTTGTTGTGCCCAGAAAACACTTTCCCTAATTTTTTAAATATATTAAAATAAACAGCTTAATGTCTCTTCAGACTTGCATAACGATATACCATATGTTCCAACTGTTTATAACTGCAGTTGGTAAGCTGTATGTGCAAGTTCTGAACTAAAACAGTGGGTGTGTTCACTCATTGTTCCCACATAGCTGTGCTTCACTGTGTGCACTTCATAAAAGTCCTGGGGCAGCCTTTCCATTATGCAGAGCGTGAAAATGAAAGAAAAATAAATCAGCCTCGACAGCTGCTAAACTGTGATTATGTCCTAATGCAATCAGCCCAGAGGACTTCCAAAAAAAAAAAAAAAAAATGGGTGTATAAACTTTATACACTACAAAGTGATCCATGCACTGTCCACTTGAAATCAGAAGGTGATTACACAGGCATGCCTCCCGGCCTTTCTGCGAGCAGCCGTAACTGTCAGTTTCTGTTAGAATGTGTGGATGGTGTGGTGGAATGCTGCCCAAATTTGTGCTTATTTCAGATTTTTTTTTCCTTCATGAAGTGGTGTGAACCTGCCTCTGAACACATGGAATATTTTCTGTAGAGGTTGGGGTGGCCCTCACCAAGAGACCAAGAGGCTCTGAAGTACTTCTAGGAAGTGCTGTTTAAGGCTATGCTTCTATTCTTATCTCCCTCCGCTGACTGCTAATATTTGCTTGTATCAAAATCAACACCTTGGTGCTAGCCTATCGGCCAGGTAAAGGGGCCACTCTGTTTTGACTTCAAAAAACCATCAGACACTGCACACTAGCCAGACCTCTCCAATCTGCTAGTTATGTCATTGTTTGTACTTTTGCTTACAATGCTAATAGTTTCCAACTTAACCCATACTGGTTATAAATGGGCCTTTTGTGCCTTCATGGTGATATCACACTTTTGTATTCTTGGGAAAAACAATGATGTTATCCCCCCTGGAAAAGAACATCATTCATTAGTCCCCCAACCCCCCGCCCCTGGATTTTGGTTTTGATCTGTGGCTTCTCTCAATGCTGTATCTGTGGACGGAGCTGGGTTTTAGGGGATGTGTAGAGGCCATGACCTTTGAACTAGAACACTGTCAGTGTTTAAAGGTGAAAACTGGGAGAATCTGCAGAAAGTGGCACACTCACGCACTATGGCATTATAATGAAAGTGGACTGTGTTGCAATGTCCGAAAATAAAACTGGGTGTAGAGTTATACCTAGTGGCCCAGGGATCCAAAGATCCAGTCTGGTTTTGAGTTCAAGCCACCCAGTAGCTATAAAACAGTGCATTTAAAAATATAATCACTTAAAAAACATTTTCAGTGTACATTTCCCTGAGATGTTTGAATTAGATTAATCTTAACGCATTCTTTATGCATGTTTAATTCATTCTTGCACAATCCGGAGATGGATGCAAAGTTTGAGTTTCACTTATTTAAACACTCAAACGTGATTAATTGCTGTTTTGTTCTGCTATGTTTTAAAAATAATAATAATACATTTTAAAAAGCTATCAGTGAGTACAGGCCATTAATGTCTAGGGCCATGGCTGATAGCTGAGTTGCTCTGGGGGAACGGTAGATTTGCTATGTATTTTCAAAATGAGGACACTTAGTGGGATATGTATGTTAGGAGTGCATGTCATTTCCTCGTTTCTGGTATTAAATAAGGAATGACCACAACTGAGGACCGTTTGAAGTCCGTGGTTCTGAAAGCCCCAAGAGTGGGTTGCTTGGTAACCAGTCTGCGCACTCTGAACTTAACGCCAAATTCCATTTTCGTTGGAGTCTCTGACAGTCAAAATTTACTCTCCCTGTTATTAAATGTGCTTCCTGCTGGGGTTTAACAGTTACAATAAAAACAATTAAAAGGACAGAAGGGTGAGGACTGGGAGGCTGTAAGGGGCAATGGTTGTGCAGGGGAACAGGATGGAATTGAATCGGTTCAGAGAGAAACAGGAGACAGGTGAGGAAGAGATTTAAGTGCTCCCTCATTTTTTATTCCTTTGCACGTAAAGCTCCTGTTCACCTGGATTGCCGTCTGTTTTTACATGCTCTCACTCTCTACACCCCCTGTTAATCCTTCCACACTTATCCCTCTTTTGCAATGCCTTTCTCCCCCTCCTCATTTCTCTCTCCTTTTTATATGTTGGATAAAAATTCATTTAAAAGCAATCAAATATTCTAAACCCACACTTCGACTCTTGCACACAATTGTAAACTGTCACACACAGCATGCACAAATAGGAGCACATATACACGCTTACGTAGTGCAGATTTCTGGACAGGAGAGATTGTATTCAGTCAATATCCGTCAATAGAATAGAATTGTTGAGGAGAGGGAGAGAGAGACTGAGAGAGTGAGTGGAGGATGGGGGAGCTCTCTGACTCTAACAGGCTCTCACTCTAAGTCATGAACAATAACACAGCAGAAGAATGGGAGAAAATGATTGAATGAATGCTCTGTGATTGTAAAAGTTTGATAAGGACACAAAAAAATGCCTGATATGAAACCTTTTCATCTTTCTTTAATGTGCTCTAGAGCGAAGATGAAAGATATGAGTCCCAGACTCAAACAAAGGATGAATGTTGGGAGAAACAATGCTTGTAGATTGTTTTATTTCAGATCATTTTAAAGTTTAGGATTTTGTCTAATGTACAAACACAACCATTTGTAGATTGTTCACAGCCATTCATGGTTTATTTGCAGGATTTCCCCTCATGGTTTAAGAGTGACAGATGAAACAACCCCTGTTGAATTGAGTCTGCTGGGTTCAGCTCACTCAATATATGGATGCAATTTAAAAGCAATCATTTGAGTAAAGCAGAAAGTATGAAATATATGATGTCATGGACAATTTTTTAGCAACAATAGCCCTTCTCGATCAGGATTGGTTAGCAAAGCCATAAAAGGATGGGTCTAATCCTTAGGAAGTCAAGTGGCAACGGAAGGAATGTTGAGGGAGAACAGTGGTGGTGTGGTTATAGAAAGAGTGAGAGGTACGATGGGGTGGGTAATGAGAGGGCAGGGAGGTGGGGGAATCAGGGATAGCAGGTGTTGGCCATGTGTAAAGGGCAGACAGTGCAGACTGACAGCTTCTTGGCAAGGGCCTCAGTCTTCCACAAAGGAGATGGAGAGAGAAGGAGTGAGTGACTGAGTGACCTTAACAGTCATGCACGCACACATTCACACATGGAGAGAGAGAGAGAGAGCGAGAGAGAGAGTAAACACAACTGAGCAGAAGCAAAATACCTTTATTTAAATGATACACTCTTCAGCATGACATTTCGTTTCTTGCTATGACCTAGTTTAAATCTTCAATTTTGTGTTTTGCTGTAACGAATAGCTCCAAATTCTCCCCAGGAAATGTCCTCTGTCTGAATGAGAGGAAGAAGAGGGTCCATGTCTGCAGTACATTCAAGGGAGAGGGACAGACACAGAAAGGAACACAGACTGTAGTGGTTATAGCCATGGAATATTGATGTTCTGAGTCTTCTGAAAGCTTTCTTCTTTAAGCTCATTCATGGGAAATTTAGTATTTTGGTGGTTCAGTATGAAGCAGTTGCTATCAACAAATTATATTTTTATGTTTTTGATTTGACAACGCTGACTCTTTTCTCAGGAAATGGGTGATAATGCTGATGTTGTAACCTTCAGTGGTGCGTGCTTTTATTTTTTTCCTTTTTTGCTCTTTCAGGTTTCATGGGACTGTGTTTGGCTTTGTGTGTGCGTATGCCTGTTTGGGAGGTTTGACGTTTCTGAGAAGTTTCATGGGGTGCGTGTCCATGTGCGTGTAATGCTATGGAATGTTCTCTCCCACAGACTTTGGAGAGACTGAAGGTGTCCAAATAGGGCAAGTCCCAGAACACTGTTTTAGGCAACAAGGCTCTCTCAAGCCATGTCACGGTGAGGCCTTCAATCAGCACCCCGCCAGCCAGGGAGATCATCGTCCTGTTAGCCCCCTGCCCCTGTCCCTGTGCTGGAACGACACCCAGAATCCCCCAGAGAGCGCCAATTAGGCTCTGTCTGCCAGAGGAGCCCACAGAGCGGCCCAGCGGCTAGCCCGATTTTTACAAGGAAGTCGACTGATCGAAGATGATAAGGCCCTACCGTGACCACAACTCCTTCCTCAAAAAGGTTCATCCCTCCTCCGTGTTCCGTAGCATGACAGCCCTCCCCATCCTAAAACACGGGCAGAAACAGACCCAGAGAAACAATGAACAGCTTTGATAAATTCGGCTGCGTTTCTCTTGCAAAAAATTGTCCGCATTGTAGAGATAAAGTAAGAACACGTCTGAAATTTCATCCTGTTAATTACATGCACGTGGATTACCGGAGAAAGGAGAGGGGGAACTGAAATTCCATCCTGTTAAATGCATGCATGTGTGCTGTCAGGGGAGCTCAGATGGTATGTGGTCTGCTACTGCAGCAGAACGATGTGGGTCTATGGTGCCAGGAAGCTGGTAGCGGAAACCTCTACGCTTTAATGTGACTTAATGGAACTGGAAATATAAGGATGGATGGACTGAACTTCCACAGCTGTTGTGGCTTTCGCATTTCCCTCCCAGGGTGTGTGTGTGTGTGCACGTGTGCATGTGAGCCTGCTTGTGTGTTTGTGTGCGACAAATAGGCATGCACATATAGATGTTTGTTTGTGATGAGCAGAACCACTTATTGGCCCAAATATGGCCTTTTGAAATTAATGCACAAGTAATTTAATCAAGAATAGGGAATGAAAATCTTGATAGAAAAATACAGTGTTGTTTAAAATCCAGTGTGTATCCATGATCTCAATGAACTGTCTTTCAATTTGGTGCCAGAATATTCACATTTCTTTTTAATCTCGAATTCAAACATTTTCCCATGCAAATTTCTGCAATCTGCTACCTGGCAAGCTTACAGATTTGTATGCCACCATCTACATCGGAATAAACTACTTTCTGTGATTTCTTACACCACATATGCCATTCTACGCACCACTCCTCCCCTCCCAAGGCCACACCTGCCTTACATCAGTATGGGGATCATAGCAACTAGCTATAAAACCAGCCATAGCAACCAGCTATAAAAACACTGCTAAAAGGGCACATGTCCCTGATAAAATTCCACACATGGTCATGCTCATTTATCATAGGACAAATTGAGTATTAATTTGTACGCCTTGGATCAGAAACAGAAAAAATAATCTCCCACTTAAAGTCCATACAAAGCTTACATTTGGTCTCCATGCATGGCAGCAGAGCTTGTAAAGGAGCTGATTGTGAGGGAACTTTCTACCTGTCACTCACAATAAGAATGTCCTTTGGGAGCAGACAAGCATCTGAATAATAAAACATAAAATGGGAGGTCTTTCTCCTGGTTCAGCATTAAGTTTTTACAAAAAGGTAATGGTGTTTTGCCCCTGTGAGAGATTTTCAGAGATAAGCGCTTCGTTGGCTGTTTTATTCGCTGTAACTCAAACCGAGTGCTCACTGGGGGTTATCTGTGTTTCAGCGCAGCCGTGGTAACATGATCTGCACAGAACTCCACACTGAAGGCTTGTACCCCAATGCCTGGCCCAGAAAGAGAAGGGAGACCAGTTCAAAGGGTACAGTGTGTGTGTGTGTGTGTGTGATATTGGTGCATAATCGTGTGTGCGGGTCATGTGTGTTTGCATTTGTGTATCTGTCTAGGGTTTGTGTGTGAGTGTCAGAGAGAGTCTATATGTGGGTGAATTCGTCTGGATGTGTGCATATAGGCATGAAAGTGAATTGAATAGCAACACAGTTATTCAATATGTAGACTGAATGAGTGCATTTGAAACAGACTCGGATTAGCAGTTATTTATTTTTAATGAATGGGTTGAAAGAAAGACAGAGGGGTGTCAGGAAGGAAGGGAGGAAGGGAGGAATAATGAGAAAGGGACAGCTCCATCCTCTCGTGATGTGCTGGGCCTCAGGATTAGGCCAGGCCCAGTGGGGTCTTTCTAAGACTAGGCTTGACCTAGGCCAGCAGGGGACAGACAGAGGACGTGATGAAAAGGGAACAATATGGTGACCAAAAGGCCAACTGGGCCAGAGAGCTGTGTGGGCACAGAGAATGGCATTCGGTGCTCCAGCAGAGCACCACAAAGGCAACGAGAGGCCACAGTGCACCCCCCACATAAATGAAGAGGGCAAGCCAGTGTCAGGGCCCCCTCGCTCTAGGGCAGGTGGAACTCGAGCCCCAGGCTGCAGCAGGGCCTGTGACTGAGTGGTGTTTTGTGTGTGTATGTGTCTGTGTTTTCTATAGGCCTGCAGTTCATACTTTTTTCTATGTTGAGGAGGTCCTGGGAGTGACCGTTCTCCATGTGTCCCAGCAAATCTCTCCTCTGTGTTTCATTAGAGCCGGGGTTTTATCTCTTCATAATTCAGTCACAGCTCGCCGCGTTACGCCTTGAGATGTGTTAAAACCCAGGTCCCGCGGGGTTCTGGTTTCAGAAACCGAGAAGGATCACTGCTGTTGTACGCATGAGAAAGGAGATGTTTCAGCTACATCTGTAAAATTACAGGATTTATTGGTGGGAAATTATAGGTATTGTGGGTTGCCTACTAAAAAGAACCCTGGGTATTGTGTTTGAAAATAAGCCAGAGGACAGGGCCAAGTTCTTATGTGAATCTACAGTAGTTTGGACAGGAACCTATACACTTCAAACCAGCTAGGCCAGGCCACTCCTCTCACCCATGAAGAGCATATCAGTTGTGATGACATGCTTTCATCATCTGGAAGGAGAACATCATGGGTGAGACTCTGTGTGCCGAGGAGGACCGACCCAGCATTGTATGGGCAATGGAACCACAAGGCTGTATTATCATGTTCCAGATAGAGGACAGGTACCAGTGTTGAATGGTAATAAGTTCCCCCCCATATGCATCTTTCTACTATCAACCTACAGATGACAGAGCCCTCTTGTTGTCCGTGAGAGGACTGCTTGTGCCTGTGCTGGGCAGACAAGACAATGGCAAACAGACCTGTCAGTGAAGTCTCTCTGATAACATAGCCCAGCATATAATCTGACACTGGGGAAGAATTACCTTTTTACATACATACATCTGCACAGCTGAAGGACAAGGCTGTTTGATAACCCTCCAGTGCTTAAACAAGCATAAACCCCCTGACCCTCACAAACAAATGAACACATATATAGACATGCTCTTATGCAGTGTATGGAATTACATGCTAGGAAAAGGGAGCATTGCCTTACGTACTGTACCATTTTCTTCTGACAGTCATCTTCAGCGTTTTTTTTTAAACTAGTGGATAATGCGAATATAAATCTCGTAACTTGTATCATAGAGTAATCCAGGTTCTGTTTGGCGCCTGGTTTTTCTGTAGGATGGACAGCTTTAGAGTCTGGGGTGAGAATCACGGAGCACAGCTACTCTCACTAGAACCGACGTGACGATATTTCTTTCATTGCTGCATGTGGACCGTTCAGCCTAATTTACAGGAAGCCTGTATATCTTTAGTGCAAAAGAAACAGCACTGGCAGCTCTGATTTAAAGACTTTGCTGTCCGGCCCTGTTTTTCTTATTTCTTTGGACGTCAGATGGCCAGTCGGATGTGGGGGCTGCTACTCTCTCAAATGATATTATTCACTTAAACAGGGAGTGGCGAGTGTTCGAAAACAGCGGCCTTTTTTTAAAAACACTTCAGATATATCTTTTTTGTTACCTTTTTGAAAATATAATCCTGAATTGTGGTGCTGCCGGGTTGGGAGAATTGGTGAGACGCGCCCACTATCTACCATGACAGAATGGAATGAGCGAGGGATTGAACAAAGAAAGGGTCTCCTTCACATGGAGGGGGTATGAGGAGGGATGGACTGTACAAGACTGACATTCCCCTGGGATAAGGATTGGGGGGTACCCTCTCCTGACAGGTTTATCAGGGTGCGTCACAGTCTGATCTGGCGTGGGGATGCCAGGGGCCCCTAAGTGTGCTCTGAGGGAAGAGTCACCAACAGCAGGAGAACAGTGGGGTCTCTTTCACAAACCTCAGACAGACAGCCTTTTTCTCCATTACATACTGCACTTTTGAGGGGTTTTTTGATGCGTGACTGTCATGGACATGCCTCTTCCCATGAACCTGCTGGCATAATGTCACAAATTTCCTTATAGTGACCATTAATCAAATAGCACAGACAAGTTTCCCATATAGAGGAATTCTTTGTGAAAAAGCATTTGCAATGCTACGTAAAACACTGACCTGAATTTCATGCATAGCCCATAAGTTAAATATTCTGTGAAAATATGGAGGGTGGCTCTTGCACTCATTGCATCATTGTGAACATATGCCCACTAATAGTATATTAAATGGATATCAAAAATGCATTCTTGAAGGGATTTTTAACAAATATGAGCAGGTACTTCCACGTTGACGCAAAGTCCATATATTATTTAAGAGGTTATGGACTTTGTGGAACTTGACTTTCTCTTCACCCTTCACTCTGTGCCCCAGTCAAGTGAAAGTCCAACCAGCCTGCCAGAGTCTGGGCTATGAAACTGGCCTTGGGAAGGCCTCAGTGTACCTGGGACCTGGCTGTGTGAAATCAGGCCCGGAGACCTGGACTCTGACCATGGCCTGGTGGGACGGCAGGCAGGAGGCGAGGATAGCTTTCAGCAAAACTCAAAAGACAGCTCTCTGACAAAAGGTCATACTTTATGCACAAGTCAATAACTGTTGCAGATGTGCCTCAGTGGACTTCCTACCTGTCATGTCCGATTCTGCGTCCCCGCCATCTCGTGTGCTGTGACCGGAATATAGTGTTGCGGGTGCAGCAGAAGGCTCCTGCAGATGGATTCGGGCAGCGGCGAGGGGAAGCTTAACGTGGTTATAGAATTACAGTCTCCCATTTAATTTATGGGAATTTATCCCATCTGATACGACGTCCCAAATGGACCTACATACAAGGCTTAGCTTTGTGGTGTTCCAGAATCACAGCCACTTCCATTATTGGCTAAAAACAGTGTTTGAATTTTTAATGGATTGTGATTCCAAACTTATTCTGACATATTTAGCATACATTTTGTCCATTTATTTTAATAAAAAGAGCAGTGAAGGCTCTGTTGTAGCTTTGTGTCGATGAGGGTTTTCCCTTCCTCAATGTGAGACTGTAGATGTGAGTGGGGGAAAGTGCATCCCCCTGGAAGACCTACATTCCCACAATATGAGTTCTGCAGTGCACGCTTAGAAACGGGGTCTTTTCCAGGAGAGAAAAATGATTGCCATTAAATAGGGAGGATATTGTTCAAAGATAAGTGAATTGTGCTGATTCTGGAAAACCTCCCGGCTGTGAATGCAGACAGAAATGGGACTTGAACCGTGCAAACCTTGTGACCTTGTAAACATGGCACTTGGACGACATCTTTTCCTTAGAATTCATTGGATTGCTGGATGTCTTTGGATGAAAGCATTAATTTTATTTTGGACTTTACTGCCATGTTGTGTGTACTGTGGAAAATGTTGAATCGCCTGCTGAACAGTCCCATCTGCATGTACCAGACAATCAGCCGCTGCAGTCCTTCAGTTGCTCTGAAGCCTTAGGAACAAAGCCAGAAACAGGAACTGACCCAGTTCTTTGATTGAAGAGCTCCCGGAATGACCCATTGACACAGTGGTGAATGGGGGTATATGTGTATATGTTTTTACATTGTGTGTGAGTGTACTGTATGTCTTACGAGCACCTTAATGAGTGTGTGCACGAGTATATATGCCTATATTGGGAGTGTGTATGAGTGCATTGTGAATGTGTTGTGATTATGTGTGTTGGTGCATGCGTGCGTGTGCGTGTGAGTGTGTGTGTGAGTGTGTGTGTGTGCGTCTGTGTCTGTGAGTGCATATCGGATCCGTCTTCCGGGCAGAGCTGTATGATCTGAGATGGGACATGGGGACTCCCTTTCCTGTGGCGGCACACCTCATCTGTCAATCTGGATTCATGAAGTGAGGGAGGAAAGGTGGGGGGGGGAGCAGTTGTCATATTAAAAATGTACATCATATCAGATATCAAAGTACTTCCAAGCACAGATCAGGCTGGTCCTCATGCCTAATATCACAACCCGCTAAGCTTTTTATCTACACCAGCCATTCATGCGTAAAAAAACTGTAACATAATGAACAGCCGTGAAACATCAGAGCTTCTCTGACTCTGCAATAAGGCTGTTGCTCCTCCATTCCACTTCCTGCATGTCCCCTCTGTGCTTTGCCGTTTGTTTTTAATGTCGACAACCCCAAATAAACGCCCATGGAAGCAGAGGCCGATAACCTTTCCCCCATTTTCTTATTATAGTGCTTCTCACCCTCCTCCCCTTCCTGGCTTTGCGTGCGTTCAACTCTACCCAGTCAACATCCTCAGCTTCAGCTTATTGTCTTTTTCCCTTTTAGCACAGAAAGCAGCAGCGACTCATGTGTCATATCACAAGAGAGGCAAATACCATATAGTGATCCAGTTAAATGGTTAAAAATGAGCAGAAACCCTCTTAAAACATGAATTGAAATGGTACTAATGGGTATAAAAAATGAATAAAACCAGATTTATTTTTTATCTCTCTTCTCTGTCTCAAACTTGAGCTAGCGTTGCCTCCCTTGTCTCCTCTGACCACTGCTGGAAACATGAGGCAGGGAGGCCACTGTGTTCCCCTACGGCCCCCCGCAGTACAGCTTTACAGTCAGGCTACATCCCTGCCCTCATATAAACCAATGCATGTGGAGGACGGCAGGAAGCTTGCATTAGACAATACAAGCCTGACCTTAAACTCCCACAGTAACGGCGGGCCCTCAGAACGCTGGAGGTCAGTCCCGGGAAGGCGGAACGGAATGCGTGACAAGTGGAGTGGCGTCCGTCCACAATTCCATCACGCATTTTATTAATCTGCTGGGTATTTTCACAGTCTCGGAATGACTAATTGCTGCAAAATACACAAACCAATAAATATAGGAATATAGCTGAATGATAATTAATCTTTAAATATGACCGTACATGTGCTTTATATTCTTGCAAGGCGTTTATCGAGGTTCTGTGAAAAAGAACCATGGGGATCATTTTCATGTCCTTAGTAAACTTGAAAACTGATAGTAAGCCGGTAATGTAAATGTCAGTAATAATAACTGTTCAATAAAGAAGTTAGAATAAAAAAAGCAACTGGTGCCCTTCCTGTCTCTTCTGAATTTAGGAAAAATAATACTGCATGACCTCGCTATATGACCTCACTTCTTCATGTTTTAGTGCAATGCTCTTGTGATAGGAAAACGCTTAAGCAGCCTTAAAGATGAAGAAGTGGAGTGGTGATTTTTCCACTGGTGCAGTGGAGCATTTGATCCGGAGTGGAGCGCTGAATTGTATACCGGCAGAGCTCCAGGGTTGACCCTTGTCTCAGACAGCATCCCGTTCCGCCACGTTGCGCCCCCCTGTGCCTGGGTTCAGGTCCCCCGGGACGTGTGAAGGCAGGTCTGGAGGTTCCCCGCGCGGTTCCCCCGTGGGGTCTGTCCCGGCATGGGGCCACCGCTCTGCCCTGATCCCCCTCTCTCATCCTCCCAGGCTGCCACATGGAGTCATCAGCACTGATTATCCGTGTCCAAACAGGCCACGCTCACTCAGGACTTCATTTACCCCGCAGACTGAGGAGGAAAATTGGTTCCAGATTGACCTAATCTTTTCAGGAGGGGAAGAAATCAGCGGGCATGAGTGCGTGTGCATGCGTCCCCTGTATGCGTGTGAGAGAGAAATAATGCGTGTGTATGTGTTTGTCCCCTGTGTGTGTGCCTGCGTGTGTGTGTGTGTGAAAGACTGAGATTAAGTGAGTGTGTGCATCTGCATGTTGGTGTGCATGATAAAAAGTCAGTTTACGTCAGAAGTGGAACAACAAGGGCCGGTCTGTTTCTCAGGCAAATGGTTGGAACAAAAACCGGTGTACAGACCGGCCCTCCAGGATTGGAGTTGTGCACTCCAGGTGTATGTGCATGTGTGTGAGTGTGTGTATGTAAGTTTGAGTGCGATGTCCTCGATGAACCAGCTGCTCGCATTACATATATGTGTATTTCTGGGCGAGTCTCATGATCAGGTAATGAGAGAGTAATTATCAGTAATCAGGACCGGGGCCCATGGAGCAACAGAAAGGCACGTACCCAGCTGCAACTCCCTGCTTGCTGGCTGGAGTTCCTGGCCTAGCCTCGTGGCCTGACATGGCCCCAAAGCAATCTGAGAAAGAGCGGGATGAGCGCACAGTCTGGGGAGGGCAACGTGCTGTGGCACTCTCACCCCGGTCGCTAATATTAATCTGTGACCGAGGGATTGGATACAGAGATGGCAAAGGTCTTTTTTTTCATTTAACCTCAGCGCTCTGTAGTGCTTTAAAATTGGCCCATAGCGTCTGCCCTGCCCCAACCCTAAGTCTTAATCAGTGAAGTGAATATGAAGCTGGATGCCAATGTATGAATCAAGCTGTGAAGGTGAACAGCATGCAGTGTGGAAAATGTCTTTCTTGGCCTGGGTTCAGTCCAGTAGTGGTTCATAATTAAATGGCTTCTTTTTCTTCTACTCAAGCACACGCTGCCTTTTGGCAAGTTCAACGGTCACCAGAATCCATTTAAAAATTATTAGTTGCATTCACAACCTTCAGGTTTATATCTTCAGAGAACATAGTTTTATTAGGGATTTTTAATCTCAATATAAGTGCTGAGCATTTACATCACAATATCTGTGACACCATATTCTGAACCAGGCGAGTACTCCTGAGATTCTGTAGTCATGTGTGACCATTCTATAAATAATCACAATAAAATACAATGCAGGTATTTATTTTTGTTGTTAGGCACTATTCTGCATATGGCCTCATGTTGAAGAATGGGCCGGAGGTGAAATTCACGGGCCCTGGTCTGTGAAATGAAAGTACAGTCTTTGTTTGAGAGATGTCTGGAGAGGAGGAGGAGTGTCAGTGAGAAGTTAAATGGGACAGTTGCACAGCAGGAGAGGAAGTGTGAACATAAGCAGTGGGACAGTTTCAGGGATAAATCCTTGGGGAGGGGGGCAGTTGAGCCAAGGTGATCTCCATGTAAATAGAGTGAGCCGGAAAAGGAGCGTTTCTGGGTTCGGTGCCGGGTGGAGGGGATTACCACGTCCATTATGAGTCTTCTTCTCCACATTCCCCCGTCTTTGACGCTGCGGAAGGTCCTAGAAGATTTACTCCTGACCTGGTGGTCCGCTTGTGATTTCAAAGCATTTGCTGTCACTGTTGTAAACAGTAAGGAAGTTTTTCATCATGCTCTGCAGTTCTATAAATGAGCTGGGAGTCTGGGAGTTTTTAAGAATAAAAAAAAAAAAAACGTACGAGCCTTGGCTGTCCAGGGAGATTGAGTAGAGAGGCGGGCGAGCCGTTCAAGCTGCCGTGCGCCGTCGTCATGGCGCTGGAGATGAGTGACAGTGCAGCTATTGGGGCCGCCGGGTGGTGTGCCGCTTGATCAAAGGCCAGTCATGTGAAGTTATGCAGCCAATGGGGCCAATCACACAATAACGGCCATTTCAGGAGACAGCGATACGCTGTGGAACCATTCTCACCTAACCATTTTAATTATTTTCCTCTGCTGCACTAAACTGCCTCGCCTCCATCTCCTCCATCCCAGCCCCAAAAGAAAACTAAATTAACTCTTTTTAGCCTTCCAATGAGGATGAGGTAATCCAGATGGAGGGACATTCATTTTCATTGTCTGGTCTTGGTCTTAAGACTGAGTATGGTAATCACCTTTCAGCTAAGTCTGGGATTTGAAATGGGCTGTAAGAGAGAACGACTGTTTGTTCTACATGTTGAGTGTTAGGGGACAGAAGAGTAATTAAAAGGAAGGATGGAAAGGGAGGAGAGTTAGTTGGCCGAACAATGTAACACAGCACAGGAAATTGATTTAGGGGTGCCAGGGTGATCCTGGCTTGCCATCGAAGTGGCTGAAACCTTCATTTGTCGATGCAGGCTCACAAGACCCATTGTAAGGATTATTGAGGGGAATACTCCTGAACCCCTCCACCACCTTCCAACCAGGGCAGGTAACACAATATCCCAGGAGGAGGTTTGTGGGTTTAACCTCTGACCTCTGACCCTTCTCAGTGGCTGTTCAACTGGGTGTGAAATCATCAGATACCTGGGTTAAACTCAAAATCCCTGCTAACTATCTGCAGCATTACACACCACTGCAGGAAGGCCCTGGGAGTGCAGGGAATTCAGCTTTTCTTACCACCCTTCAGCTCTTCTGAAATCAAACACGGTGAAGGAGCTCTATGGTTATATAACTCACACTACAGAATAAGAATAGGTTCTGCATTTATCAGCGAGCCATCCTTGCTGGTAGGGCAGAAGTGGATTTAAGCAAAGTGGGGGGTGGAGAGCCCTGGCTGGAAGTATGTGATGGGATTAGTGAGTTTGGCCAGGGGGTAACCTGTTGGGCCCTGGGGAGTCTGCCGTTGCAGATGTGTGGATTATGTGGGAAAGGCTCACACGCGGGGCGTGTAGGCAGAGCGAGGGGGCTGCCACTGTTGCCGTGGCTGATCCGCACTATGCGCGCAACACCTCTGGGAGCCATTTGCGGAGCTTCGCTCACAGGGCTTAGGCCCAGGCGCCACATGGAAATGGGAAATTAGCTGGAGGCAGCGGGTGGGGGAGCGGCAGGCCGGGGGCTTTGGTGCTGTGAATGCTAGAATGTTTGTGCAGGCTTGAGGGGATTCTGATAGGAAACAGGCCGGAGGGGGGTGGAGGTGGGGGGATTGGTCCATTTTGGGTCCTGGAGACTGATCCCAGAAGCCTGTGGGCCTGAGAAGTGAAGGGGGTGTGGTCGCCCTGGTGTGGGAGCTGGAGGGACAAGGGGGTAAAGGTTGGGGGTCCATGAAAATATGAAGGGCTCTACTGGCATCTGGTTGTTATCCCTGCCTGAGGGGCGGCAGACTCTGGCAGCCCCATGGAGCAGAGCCATGGTTTAACCCTTTGCAGGTTGCCCCCAGCTGCCCTATGACCTTATGCTTCACCACCATGTTATTCTCATGCCCTCACTGTCCTGCCCCCACTGCTCTACTGCCCTGTTATTTTTACACCCCCACCCCCTGCCACTCCACAGCCCCTGGTCCATGGCTCTGCGATTCTTACGCCCCTACCCCCTGCTGTCCAACAGCCCTCGGACAGTTGGGCAATAGGATGCAGGCCAGAGAAGAGCACTGTCAAATTCTGGAGCCAAATAAAATCAAAAGGATACTGTCCACCTGGCTTGCAGGAAAGAGACAGGAGAAATATTAAGCCATAGACTATATTCTGAATTTACACAAGGAAGCCAAAAACTAAGACCTGTTCTTAATCTGTTCTCTTACTAGCAGTGATGTTGATCGGATTTCACTGGAGTGAAATGTTGGTCAGTCTGAGATAAATTGTTCTGAGAAAGCTAAGACAAGGAGTCTGAGAGTCTGAAGTTGTAAATTGAAATTTTGAAGCTTTGATGATTGCTTTTTTGGAATCAAAGTCACACAAAAAATTAGCATTTGAATTTGAAGCAAAAAGCACTTACTGCTATGAGCACAGAAATATTATACAGTATTCATACAGTCATTTTTTTTTTCCATTTTAAGCATCCCAGTAAATTTTATTAATGAAGTATTTCAAGTGGTCTTATTTTTGATGACTACCATAAAGTGAGCTACACGTCCATTTTTATGGGTCTGTAATTAAGTTGGCTTCAGGTGATAAATCGTTCAGGGTTTCTGAATGTGGGACTCCGTCGCACAGAATATCGTCACGTTTAAAAGATTGTTAACATATGCAGCGGCTAGCCAAGTGCGTTGAGGGGGGGGAGGTGGTGGAGTGTGTAACCATTCATACAGTACATGGCCTTTATAATCTGACACACAGTCTCCCATTCAGCAATTTAATGCATGCACAGACCTTTATATACGGCCCAGTTTTATTTGTATAATAACATTTTGGCCAGGCTATTTTATGTGTTTTGCAAATTTGAGTATTTATTATCAAGCAAAGGCTCAGCAAGTTCTCCAGTGACCATGGGAACCCAAGCCACGCACATAAGAAGTGGAAGTATTTTGTACCTCAGGCCCAGTCAGGCTCTGGTCTGCACATTGAGTCAGGGAAGGTGACAGTGCCTGACAGACGTTCAGGCTAAAGCCAGGGAGGAGAGAGTAGCCTCTGATGGACACGCCGGGACCAAAGTGTTCAGGTGTTCTGCTCTCCTGTGAGAAATGAAGCGCAGGCCAGGGAAGCCCTGTGATGCTCCAGGGAAGCTCTGTGATGCTCCAGGGAAGTCGCTTATTAGTGCTAATCAGCCTGGCCATGTTTGTGTCATCACCAAGCAAGCAGTTGTGTCTCTGCCAGTATCCCCACCGAGAGTCAGCTCAGTGATCTCAGAGATGACTAGAACAACGGGAACAGATCGAAGGATTCTCCTGATGCAAACATGTGGCTCCAGGCAGACCTCTGTTTGAAAACATATCTGTCAACCTTACAGAGAAACATGCCTCTCAACTTTGCATGGAGACATATTTAATATGTAGAGAGGCATGCATAATAAGATTGCTTTCAGTTCTAGAAGCCTTCATCTCAGTTTCACATTTGTATAAACATACATGCTAGCTTAAATACTGTATGAAAATAACCATAGAAAAGTGATTTAAGCATGGTAATTTAAGATTTAAGAATGAGAAAACGATCTGTTGTCCTCTTGAGAGTTTAAGCATGGAATCCAGGACTAAGGTGCCGCATGAACAAATGTTGCTTAATGATGGAGAGAGACAGAGGAGAAATTTATCTAAATATGCTAAACAAGACCTGAACTGTAAAATGGGGCTTGTATACAGACTTTAAGGCATTCTTCTTGTCGATAAATATTTAAAAGATATTTTGAAGATAGTTAAAACAAAACATCTGCCTATTTCAGCTGTGTTAGCCTTCATTGTTTCACCCAGCCCTAATAGTGCTCTGTCTCTTTTCATTACCTGATTAATTTAGCATTTGGTTCTTACTCATGTCTGTGTCCCTCAGACGCATAATAACATCTCAGTGAATCCCAGCAACAGAGATGTCTGATATACAGTGAAATATGCACAGGCAGAGACAGAGAACTTGGCTACAGCATTACAATGTATTAAAAACAGAAACACTCCAGACACTGGCTTGGCATTGAAGGCATGATTGTATGCAGAACTCACTGTGCATGGCAGAGCAATCTATGGAGAGGGGAGGGGGCGGGGGTGGTTGGGCTGTGCATGACCACATTTCTGATGCGCTGTTTTGGAAGACTTCAGTAAATGGCAAGATCCGGGAGGGTAGAACCCAGAAACCTTGCCTCCTGCTCTGATTTTGATCACACTAGCTGATCAGAGCACAGTACTCTCTTTGAGAGAAACATTCTCATAGGTTTCATGTTGTATTTGTTAAGATCTGATGTTGGAATCAAAGCCAGGTCAGCCATCAGAAACCTACACATCTTCCGTGCACTTGAGAGAGAGAGAGAGAGAGAGAGAGAGAACCCGACCACACATTCCACCCAACCATCATCTGCTTTCAGGGGAAGGGGAGAAGGGGATGCTTGACTTCACTGCACTGAAGCAGAAAGATTTTTATATGCTGGTATATAACACAGGGGGCTCTTCCACGCCCCTCAGCTTGTGTGCACGCATAGCCCACAGCAGAAGCAGTTAGCAGATTAAACTGTTTGTGTGGGAAGTGAAATACACTGAGGTGAAGAAGGAAAGGGGCCACATGTTTTCTCTCCTCACCAGAAAGAGCGTGGACGCAATGTATTTACACCACCTCCGAGGAGGTCTGAAAGGTAGAGAAATTGTCGCTTAGCTGTTTTATGATTATTATTGTTGCACTTGATGATGAATGACTATGTTTGCTCAGGAATAGAATTTTTAAATGTCCCATAAATTTGGATTCAGTCTTTTCCTTTGGACTGTTAACACTCTGCGGCTGAAAATCATTACAGTGCATGGTAATATGAGCTTACATGAATCATTTTGTACTCATTCACTGCCTGCTTAGGCCTGGTAGTAGCTCCATGTGAGGTAGACTGTGTGTGCAGACTGTTACAGGTCAGCAGGGAGGGAAAACAGTGATAATGACACAAAAGCAATAACCCGACACGTGCCCCTTCGCTCCCATATGGACTCAAACACCTGATCTGGAGACACATCAACTCCCATATTCATTACAAGAGCATCAAAAGAAGATAACACACACTCGTTCTTTCTCTCTCTCTGTCTCTCTCTCTCATATACACACACACCATCTCTCTCTTTTTCTCTCTCTCTCTCATGCACACATACACACAAACACACTGGCATGCACGCGCACACACATTAGCCAGATTTAGTTGAACATAAACAGCATTGTGTATCGCATCCAGAATCGTATGCTATGAATGGCCTGGGAGCTCCAGTCTTGCACAAACTTCTTAAAAGCCTAAGTCATTGATGTTCCGCCTGCTCACAGACCACCCATGCCTTACACTCACACACTCATAGACACAAATATTGAGACACAGTGGCACTCCCTCAGTACACAAAGAGAAAGTGAAATCAACACAGATAGACAAACCTCTGTCGTCCTTCGGCCACATTGATCAATGACTGTCAGGTTTAGGGGCGTACACAAATAAACATAGTTTAGGCTACTGTCTAACTGACTAACTAACTGTCTGT
Organism: Anguilla anguilla; assembly: GCF_013347855.1. NCBI lineage: Eukaryota > Metazoa > Chordata > Actinopteri > Anguilliformes > Anguillidae > Anguilla > Anguilla anguilla. The sequence goes on along the minus strand of NC_049211.1, from coordinate 15,778,716 downwards.
GGGTCACAGGCCCGAGTCGATGATAACTTGTGCTAAGGTAATGACCTCAAAGTGCCAGATGCACTGAAGCGTGGTGTCACTTCCTCCTGCTGGCCATTGGATTACCTGTGCTGTTTGTGTTCTTATTAGTCATTTTTCTATCATGTTTCGGGTTGTTATTGGTAGGTAGGTTTAGTAGTCCACATCATTCAGGGGACCCATAATTCAGTGAGTGATGAAACCATTTGTAATAGAAGTAGATTAATATGAAATGTCTTCCCCAGTGAGATAGCTCCAAACCTGGTTTCCAAGAAAAGTTTCCTTTGTCACAATCTTTTCGCAATTTTCTGGCAGGAATAGTGTCCTGGAGTGGGAAGTTACCATGGAGAAGCTCCAGGTCTTGTCTCACACACTTCCTGCTTCACTGAAAGCAGTAGAAATGAACAGAAGAGGGGAGCGGCAGGAGGGGTGTAGAGAGGGGGAGAGATGTGGCCAGCTGTACCCTGGAACACAACAGATTTCATGGAGAAAAAGCAGGGCACTCAGCATTTGAAGTATAAAACTATATTTGCAGAAACCCCCTATATTTTCTGCACATGCAAACTAATGTGTACATGCCTACAGAGAATGAGGATAACCTGAGTCAAATTATTCGGAAACCAGCTACCTACATTAATGATGATCCTTTTTCATTTTCTATCTTGCTGCTTAGGTGAGATTTTTAAAAATGATCCTATAACCTTTTGGATATTTGGTTATACATTGTTGCATAAACTATAACATAATACTGCACCTTGTGTCATCAATGCTTTTTTTTAAAAAACCATGCAGTAATAATTTTGTCATTCTTTCTTTTATACCTTCCATGTTAGATCGCTTCACCCAAAGGCCAATTAATGGCTTTGTGTATTCATTCATTGGGTCATTATTCACAGCTGAGTATCCTTTTGTGATTTTCCAGCAGCCTTCTGTACAAGTGGACTTAATCATGAATGCTTGCATAATGCCTTTTAAATATTCTGGGAAGATTCTGATTGTGTAAGCACTGATGAGATGAAAGGCAACACTGATTGTGTTTGAAACATTTGCTTTATTTGAGGTTTTCTCCCTTTTGTGCACCCTGCACTTGGGGCACTTAGTTATTTTTTTCCACTATGTCTGAATAATGTGTTTTTTTTATTGGCCATATGGTTTTCCAGTGAATTTATCCTGCTTTAACCTGTTTAATACAGGACTCTTACGTGTGAGAGAAATTGCAGCTTTGACAGTTTTCTGCAACAAGATTTTTTTTCACAACAATTGGATTCTGTGGTGAAGTATGAAAGACATAATGATAAGATAAATATAAAATAAAGAAGGACCCAAAGGGCAGGTATGTGTTTCAGAATAGTTGAGTTTTAGCCCTATTTATCACTTCAGGTAAATCGATATCCAGTCAGTGGGAGCAGAAGTGCTGAATGGCATCTCAGGACCGAGTTTCAGCACTGCAGATCGAGTTGTTGGAAGCGGTGGCAAGCGGTGCTTCTTCCCTCCCCCTGGATGAGAGAGTCTAAACTACCAGTGCTAGAGGGAGGGGGGGGGGGGTCACTGCTGCCAGACAAATCTAACTGCCTGGCAGCCGGAGTGGTGTGGGCTGGCAGAGTTCTGTCTCCACAATGATGCAGAAGAAGAGTGAAAACGATCTTTCTAATTTAACACGGGCCCCTGTGATCTAGTCCTCTTCTCTGGGACATGGAGGAAAACTCCTGTCACTGCATCTCAAAGGATCTGAGGTTACCATGAGATACACAGGCTAGAGCACAGGGTGTGGAGACTGCAATGACAATTACTGCAGAGCAGAAGTAACCAACCCCGTTCCTGGAGATCCACCGTCCTGCAGGTTTTCATTCCAACCCAAACAAAGCACACCTCATTCAACAGCTACATATCTTATTGAGCTGCTAATTAGTAGAGTCAGGTGTGCCAAATTAGGGTTGAAATAAAAACCGGACGGGACGGCAGATCTCCAGGAACAGGGTTGGTTACCACTGCTGTAGAGTAAAATAAAATACACACACACACACACACACACTATACCTGCATATAAATGCATTTTTTAGTATCAGAGACCAGACCAGGGCCAGATGCTGTCTGTAGTTGTCTGCCAGGAACAGCGCTAGTTATCCATGAAGGATAACTTCCTCTGCTTTTCCCGCTGCAGTGCAGAATGTACACGCAAACATAGGCTCGTCTCAAGTGTTAATTACACCGCCCTTCCCTCTTCTCTCTCTTAGCATTAAAGCAGAACCAAAAACAGTCCTATTTGCTTTGGAAATCTTCCCACAGCAGGAACGTGGAGTGGACAGTCTTGCCTCCTCTCTTTGCTCCTGATGTACTTAATGCTTTTGGTTAAAGTGAAACATCTATTAGACCCACCAGCCCCCCACCCCAATGGCTTCCAGCTGGACATCCTGACATTGCATGACATTTTCCACTCATGGGAATAATTGAAACATATAGCTGACACCTATCGGTTATCTCTGCAGTTTGTGATAATTTTTATTACAAGTTGCTAAATTCTTATTACATTATTACAGTTATTACATTATGAAATTCCTGACATTAAGTGTTTCTTGAGAGCCATGTTAGTTGTGGTAGTCACGTTCATGTTTAAATGGACATGTTTTATTCCCCAAACCCACAGCTGTGTAACCACAGTCAGTCCGCTGGAAGGTGAGTCGAGGCCAAGCGGACGCTGGACAAGCCGGGCCAGAGAGAGGTCAGACCCACATGGAGAGACTCCTGAGTGAAAAAAAATGATATATTACGGCCTCAGTTGCTCTAAAGCACACAAGCACTGCCCCGGTCAAAGCCACCTGCTGAGCTGCATTCAGACTTCTGGCAGCAGTGACCAGAGGAAAGGTCAGCTCACTGGGCTCCCCAGTCAAAGGGTGGCAGGACGTCAAGCGCTTCAAGCGCTCACTACTGCCCACCTTTGTGCACATAAAGTCTGTAATACTTTAGCTGGAGAGACATTCCTGCTCAGTGACCATTATGGCAAGAGATATTACAGCATTATTAGATAAAGATTTTTGGACATTAATGTTTATTTATGATGCAAGGTTTCAAGAGGGGGTTCATATGGTTTACATGAATTTAATATAATTTAGGACATAAATTAATAAAGTATAATTCAGGATTCGGGGCACAATGAATACGCATAAACACAACCCACTTAAAGATGCGGAGAGGCAGAGCACATTTGAGAAAACTGATGCATTGAGACTTAAATATACTTAGACTGTGTCCCACATCCACCCCTCTTGGTACACACATACAAAAACAGAGAATATTACACATTTTGTAAGCTGAACTTTTGACTAATATTTGAATTTGTGTAATAACAAAAAGTGAACCAACCCAGCTGGTAAAAACAGCTGGTAACAATTAACCCAATTTCTGAGTAATCACTGGACTTGAACATCACTGGAATGTTGACATTCTTGATTTCTCTGTAGCTCTTAATTTAACTTTCTCTTTTTTAGAAAATATCTATGTCAGCACTCTACCAAATCTGGTGTTCTGTTAAACATTGCGAATCACTTTTATTATTATTATTATTATTATTATTATTATCATTATTATTATTTTAATGATTAAAATAAAAAAATAATTTATTTTTATTATGATGATGATGATGATCATTATTATTATTATTATTATCAAATAGTGCGTGCGTGCGTGCATATTTCCTCCTTTGTTGGAGGCGGGTCTCGCTTTAGAGTTCTTTGCGCTGCTAAAGAAAGGCGGGGTGGGTCTTTCTGAAGCTCTGACTAAAAACGGACTTCGGTATCAGGGACTGCAAATCTACTGGGTAGGGGTAGGGATCGCTTAGTGTGGGAAAAAATATTACGCTGTCAAGGCCGTCGGAGAACAGCAAACTGGTCCTGGGTCTAGTCAACGACAGGGACCTTGAAAACCGGTCATACTATAAAGCTTTTCTCTTTATTGCAGGGGGAAATCTGAGTCCGCTCATATTATAACTTTGATATTAGTTAAACGGAAGATCCGAATTTGGAGAGAATGAAAGAATTATCACCTATCTCCAAGAATATGATTCTGTTTGCTCTACTTGCGATGACTGCCTCTGCGTCCAAGATGAATGTACCGCGACTACGGCTGTCTTACAAAGGTAGTTTTTTTAAAAATCAACTATTATGTGTTGTACTGTCTGACAACATAAATAACGCATGAGGGTGTTCAGTAAATGTGACGGTAAAGGAATGCTGAAATTGTTACCTTGACAAAGTTACTCTGAACAATACATTCTGCATGTAGTAAACAGTACAGTAGATGCTCTGCATTTCACAAACCCGGGTTAACCCTATTGAATGGCACGTTTGAACCAATGTAACATGCAAGGCTATACAAAATTATAATAACTTCATATTGTGCTCTTCATGACCCAACAAATCAAACAGATGCACTGTCGTCAGGATTATACCATAAACCAGAGCTGAAAACCAAAGGCAAAATATATGGCATCTGTCGTGGTCTGTGAAATAACAAATTTGAATTATTACCATTAAGAATCTACAGAAATCTACAGATCAGGACATTTAATGCAGCTTTTCATATATGTTCAAACATGCATATTATAGTTAATCACTCTTGAAACGATAGCCTAGAAAGACGAATGCGAGATGAAAAGCTTAGGAAAGAGGAAATGATAGAAAATGAAATGAAATGAGAGTGAGACCGAAAGATTCATGTTAAATTCGGCCAACGCGGCGTCAGGTAGTCGGGAACTCCCCGCTCCGCTCCTTCCCTTCTTGGCACGTGCCAAATTATTCGACCTGTAGCGCAGCTAAAGTTTGAATGGGATGCAGCCAATTTACATGTTATTTTTCCTATTTCTATTTTTTGTCGTTATTTTATGATCATATACCATAGGCTATGTATTTAATATATTTCATTTCATCCATGTATGCTATTTCTTTATTTAGCTTTCTTAGCTATGTACGAACAAAATTTCCTACTTGCTAATAATTATAATTAAACAATTGTTCAATATGAAGCAGTCGCATCCAATTAAATGATATGGCCTCGAACCTGAAAAGTAACCCCTCAATCAAAGTAGTCTATTCTTCTTGTTCTTTTACATTGTTATAGAGATTGTTGAATCGAAATAATGTTTCAGTTTCAGCGCGACTGTAGGCCAACCATCTTAAATAGATTCCTTTGATGATTTATTGTCTGCACTTATTCATTTTATGCATCTTCGTCTTATATCAATGTGCCAGTTGTCGGGCATTTTTAAATTTTATTAAGCATCCTAAGGTTCATACGTGTTTGATTCCCTGGTAAATATTGTAGCCTGCGTGGTGAAATAGCTAGGCTAGGCTACGCTTCTGCCTCGCATTTTTTGTGCCACTTTAGCTGGCAGCGTGTCTCTTTTCCTTTGGGGTATTTTGGCATGTTTTCACCGTTCCGTGGTTAGATTGACCGCGGTTCTCGAGATGTTTATTCCCCTCCTGTGCAGTAATTATGTTTTATGGAGCAGAGGGAAAACTCTGTTGCCACTTGATAGTTGTAACTGACAGTTAAACGGCAGCTTCGGCTTCTGTGGTTGTGAAGACAGTCTACAGACTCTACACCCTCACATATTTTTCTCAAAATATGCAATCATTATTTTATAACGCTGAATAATGGATGAGCTACTGCTGCGGAATTGGTTGTGTGAGAGTATCGCTGAGCTGTGAGTAATTGAAATTTACCTGAGTTGTTTCTTCTGGGTTTCCTGATTCCTCAAAATTGTATTTGCATTCTATATGACTATACCAAAGAATTTGAACATTTAACTTTTTGTGCACTTCGGGTGGTTGTGTTATTTTTGCTTTTGATTGAACCTGTACTGTAATTCTAGGTGTGCTATGGCCTGGAAGTCTCTGACAGCAAATTGTTTTACTCATTTCAATGATCAATTTACAAAAAACAATTAAGCCATACTTTTTAAACAAAGTTGGCTAATACAACATGATAAATCTGACAGACTTCTATATATCCCCTGCATCAACCAGCTTGACCTCAGTCATCTGCTTTAGAGAGAGACCTGGTTGCGTCGTCAAGCCCTCAACACACCCGGACCCCTACCTTCACAACACTGTCATAACACAGCCTCGGGGCATCTCCATGTTTAAAAGATCTTTTAAAAGCAAAAACAAACAACAAAAATGATCCAAATTAATCAATTTGTAATGGACAACAACTGAGGGGTTGAGGGCCCCTTGCCCATTGGGGAGATAAACATTGGTCCATTTAGCCCCAGATCTGTTCTTCTGACCCTAGTTAAAGTGAGTGACAGCATCGTCCCATGTCCCGCTTAATCACTGCGCAGATGCCTATCCCTCGCCGATTTAACAGCATGTCAAGGTTTGGATGGATGGTCCATGTGGGAGGTAGCTGTGTTTGAAATAGGAAGTGGGAAATGGCTCTTTAAAACCTTGCGGTGGGCTTGTAAAGTGCACCGTCTGGAATCCCGGGGTTTTTGTCGCTGTGGTCTCCGTGGTGCGTGCTTCAGTGTGTTTGTGGAGGGAATGGGCGATACCCATGCTGATTTCAGTGGCATAAATCAGACTGCAGGAACAACAGCCTTGCAAAAAAAAGACCTGATGCTGCATTAAATTCTCCTCAGTCAGTTTGTGCTTCTAAAGTAAAGAAAAACAGACGAGGGAAGGGCTTGTTGTCCTTTATATCAATGAATTAATTAAGGTGTGTTTTTATAGGGGTGCCCAGGTGTTAAATGAGGTTTATTAAGTGGCAAATAAATAGTCGGCTGAATGAGGGGTGAGAGTTGCGGGTCGTGAGACTGCTTTATTGGATGTTTCCATCATGATTACAATGCTCACAGGCTTTTTGGAGAAGAAAAAGCAGCCTCAAAATGAGTCCATGCCAACTGGCCCATCACACAATCTCCAAGCAGAACCTCAAGTGACTGAGTGAGAAAAGACTATGGGAGAGAACAAAGGGAGGGAGGGAGGGAGGGAGGGAGGGGGAGAGAGAGACAGACAGACAGACTGTCCGAAAACTTGGACACATTTTGCCAGGAGCGCCTTCTAGCTGTTTAAATGTGAATTGTGTCTCAGCCTCTTTGGGCTGGATGTGCACATAGTGTTGGTTGACTGAGTGGCTTTTCCAGCTCACTGAGGTTAAGAAACACGTTTTTTTGACCCCTTGGGGCTGATAATCCTGGTGATATCTGGTGCCCCGCTCATGCATGCTGACCTCTTTAAGGGTTCTGACATATTTCTCAGTCTGACACTCTGTTAGGAGAACAGCAGTCCTGTCCTCTCTCAGATCCCAATGTTAAGAGCGTAGTGCGCATCACAAGCTTCTGTGGGCCTGTAAGAGAAGGGGGGCTCACTAAAATAAAACAGTGAGAGCCTGTTGAGCTGGGAAGGCATCACCAGTAGTAGGGGGGGGGGGGGGTATCCAAGAGTGTTCCCAGCCTGCCCATCTCTTCCACTTAAATATGAGTAATCCGTTTATGGAGAAAAATATCCATAAATATTGTAAGGACATTTCCTTCTGTAGTAAAGGTTCTTTAGAATTTGAGTCACTCTAGGGTAGTTCTCATATATTCCACACTAGGATTCACACGGAACCCTTGTTTGCTACCCCAGGAATCAGCAGAACTTGAAACATTTAATCCCTGCCTGAAAATGTTGAACCTGCCTTGTGAGAGGGTGAGCTGAGTAATGACTGAGATGACAAGTAGTGTTAAGAGAGGGAGGGAATGGTGGGAGTGAATAAGAGAAGGGAGTATAGAGTGAGAGAGGGAGAAGGAATTAGGCGCAATCAGAAAGGAAGGATCTCACAGTCTGCATTTGAAATCAAACAGGAAGGTGGGTCTTGTGTGTCCTTTCCAGTAATACTGAAAGCGGGTGGACAGGCAAACTCACTTCACTAAAATTCACATTCTCCGAGGGCCTCCACATCTTCCTTGCCTGTCCCATTAAGGGGGAGTGTTTTTTATTCCGGAGAACCCCGAAAGGAGAATACAGAACAATGCATCATTGTGTTAACTTCCTTGAGTGGGGGCTCCTTGTTGAAAAATATTTTGCCTCCAAATAGGCAATAAGCTTTGGTATAAGAGAGTGCTAAATCGTCTTTCTCCTCTACCCTCTTCTTAGTTGCCTCATCTGGTGGAAATGTGTTTTTGGTACTGGCTGCTAGGCCATTCTATATATAGAGCGGTTTACAAATGATCTGATTAAACCCCCCAAGCTGCTCTGAATTCTGCCCTGTGAAGTTTTATCAGAAGGAGATCGACACGGTAAAGGGTCTTTCTTATCAGCCGCACGACACCGTCACAGTGAGAGGAAATGCTGAGACATCAGTGTTCTGCAGCTGTTCCTTTCTTGGCCTGAACTTGGTGTAATTAGCTGGGTGATGTAGTTTCCTTGTTGTCTCACGGCTCCCTTTTATACACCTTTGCTTTGCACTTACGTGAGTTACTGCATGACTGCTTTTAGCGAAGCGGGCCGATCTTTAGTCTGTTTTCAAAAACGTCCGCCGGGTGATGTCATAAGGCTTGTTACAATCTGCCCCAAGCAGCCTGAAACAAATGCTCCACCTCACGCCTTACTAAAAAAAAGATACAAATGAATGCTGGTCTTTAGGGCCTGGATCTCTAAAAGGGATTGATGGTAGAAGCATGTAAGCTACCAAGAAGTAAGTAAGATTCTCATGCTGAGGGTCAGACTGGTCCCATTCAACGCTTAGGGTTTAGGAACGTACAAAGTAACATTGACTGTCTGTCATTTGGATTAGTTTTCCCTAGTTTGGTGTTGAGTGGAAGTGTCACTACTTGTTTACCAATGACAAGCTGAAATGGCCCAATCTCTTTCTCCTGCGTGTCTGTGGGTTTTTAAAATGTTTCGTTCTGCTTGATCACGGTGTCTGGGCAAAACGTTGATGGTAAATCTTTGTGAAGAGATAGCCTAAATAAACCCCAGTGGCCAAAGCAATGGTACGGACTTAATGAGCGTAACAAATGACACAAATGGCTATGGTCCAGGGGTCAAACCTCTATGAAACTATTTGTCTGAACTTTTCTCACCCCCCTGACCCCACCCCCACCCCCAAACCCCACTCTACCCTAAAGTTCCTTCCTCAGAATTGCATTTAATAACTCATGTTGTGAGTTACTTGTCACCGTACACTAAAATGTAATCAAACAATGATGGATGTCAGTGTTTTGAAGTTCATACCCTGTGCGTATTTCCTTCGTAAATGTCTTTCATTACTCTCTATCATGTGTAAACAGCCTGGGCCTGCTATATATTTTACTGTAGAGAGAGTACTTCAGGCTGTCGGGCCATGCCAGGAAAAAAAGGGGAATTTGGGGAAGCAAGTATTTATTTTACAGTTTGAAAAGCTATACCTCAAACAATGTCTGCCCCCGCGGTTACTATATTAACAAAGGGATTCATTTCTCTGGTAGATCTACCAGCCTGTCACAGCACAACAGATTTTCAAAATATGTATGTACACAGATTCAAACAAAGCCCTGGCTATTTTATAGTGAGTTTTTAATATAAAAATCCCTTTGAATGGCCACAGAGGACCCTTCCAAGTAGTAATCACTATAATTTTGCTGTCAGTTTAATACCTATGCTGGATAATGTATATTTAAAAGACAAGAAAAAAGACAATTGATGTTTAACTTTCTGAACACACACACACAAAAACCTCATTACTTTAACTGAAACAATACACCACTGCTTCATTCCAGTCCGGGGAAAGCAGACCCAGCCACAGCCCCTTGCTCTGTCCCACCCAGATTATCAGATATTGCCTCTCACCATTTCTGTCCCGCTTTCTATGCTGTGTTGTGTTTGTGTGTGTGTGTGCGTGTGTGTGTGGGTGTGCGAGTGTGTGTGTGTGTTTTTGTGTTTGCGTGTGTCTGTGTCTGTGTGTGTGTGTGTGTGTCTGTTTGCGTATATTTGTGTGCATCTATCTGTGTACATGCATGTCTGTTTGCATTTGTGTTAGAGGTTGTGTCTTTCAACCTGGCTGGCCGTGTTGGTGGATGAGGTCAGTGCCAGTGGAAGGTGTGTGAGAAAGTTCAGGGTGGGAACCCCTGCTGAGTGTTTTCACAAGGCCGAGGGAAGGCAGTGCGTGTCCGTCACAGTGATGTGCTCTTATGTGAAAAATTCCCTCATTGGCTCACCAGCCCTGCAATCAATTGGTTCCACCCAGAAGCTGCTGACAGTGCGCTCCAAAAGCAACCGTGCCCACAGCTTATGATATATGTATTAAAGGGAGTGGAGCCAACATACACACCGGTGCACACACGCACACTCACACGTGTGTATACACATACCGCCGTGCACAGACCCGGCCCTGCCTGCTTCAGCATTCCTGCTCATAATTAAGGCTGAAGATCTGGGGGCCTGAACAAACCAATTCCAAAACAAATGGAGGCTCACTAGAGGGTTGTTAATAAGCAGAGTTCTTTAAAACAGGGAGCTGCCACTGAATGGGAAAACCAGCTGGCCCCCATAGGCTGGCAGTGTTTATGAGGGCAATTTTTTAATTATTGAGAGAGGAAAGGAGGGGCTTTATCCTCAAAGGCAGACGAGACTATGCTGTGCTTGTTGGCCTGTTGCTGAGACATGGGTCTTCGCGCAATATCCTGATTAGAATTTATTTTGGAAAAGGAACTGGAGCATGCTGACAAATCTGGAAATGGGTGCATCAAGGACTTTCATTGCATTAATACTCACTTCTGCTTCAAGTTCCTCATGTTCTGATTTCAAAAGCAAATCCCCTTAATTACAGAAGATTAGTGCACGCTGTGAGTGTGCAATTGAGTTTGTCCATATGGACAAACAATGTCAGTTTTTAGAACATCGCAGAATTGATGGTACTGTAAGCTCCTTGGAAGTTTAGTGTGATTAAGAGCCAAGTTCAAGACTTGCTCCTTCCTCTCACTGCTGTCAGACTTTGACCCGGTTTGGACTGTGTCACTTAACTGAGATACACATCTTTGCCTTGTGATAAGGAAGCGATTTCTCCCCGCATCAGGCCAATTTCTCCAGACAGTGGCCTGGTGGGAGTGCTGGGAGTCAGTGCTAAATTAATCATAGCCCTGCCCCTGGAGCCCTGCAATGACAGGACCCTGCTGGAAGGGGGATGCACACATCCCAAAAGCTCCCTGATCCCCAGGGGTCCCAGAGTGTGATCCTCTGCCAGCCGCACGCCTCCACCATCGCACTCCCTCGGTGGGCTCCTTCTGCAGGGATGACAGAAGCCCGTGTGAAGAAGGTCCACATCTCCACGCAAGTGAGCACATGACCGGTGTGCTAATTGACATGGAGGGAGGGGAGAGTCCTGGGCCAAGAAAAACACCAGCACATTGTCTGCTTACACACTCAGCTGCCCCAAATCAAATTACTTATTGTATAAAAATAGACAAAAAAACAAAACAAGGACAGAGGCTATGCTTGTACACCCTGTTTTGTGTGGAACTATTAATCACCCAGCGATTGTCCTGAGATTTAAATAGCTAGGGAAAACATCCCTTAAACGCTGTGATAAACAGCACGTATCTTGATTAAGAGGCATCTGTATTAGTGTGGCACAAGTCCCCGCGTGCCGGGTCCGGAGACGGAAGGGAACACATGGGCAGGAACTGGAGGCCTTTCCGTTGGCGCGCGCATCTGTTGTGGACGCAGGTGGACACAGTCAACGGCAACGGAGTGATTGGCCGGCTCCCTTGGGTCCCGGGGCGGAACGGGGGCTGGAAGCATTAGTGCGCCATGCAGAATTCCCAGCATTCCTGCCACGCAGCGGTAATATTCAGCGCCCCTAACGAGGGAGATTACCCTGGGAAGCCTGGGTATCGCGGCAAGCGTGCGCCAGCGGGACGGGCCGGAGGCTTCCAGCCCCGGCCTGGTATGTGCGCTGTGGTCTGGGGGTCTAATTCAGTTCAGATGTGCCGGAGACCCTGCGCCGTACGCCCAGAATAACAAAAGCGAGCAGTAAGTTACACCACTTACCTTGGGGCTCAATTTGTACAAGGTTACAGATGATACGATCAGCGCTTAGTCTCACCCTCTCGGCCAAATACCACACAGGCAGTGGTGTGCCTGTGCTTCCAGATCTGGGAACTGTAGTGTACACGGTATTTAATGCTGTGAGGGTGTGGTGTGGTGTGGTGTGTGGTACCCTGAAATTCTGGGTGCTGGTCATGGGAACAGTAGGACTGTTGGGTTGGTATAACGGGGTACGTGTAGAGGGGAGTAGGATTTATGTGTTTTTGTCACACAGTGACAAAACTTTGGAACTTTGGATTCACGGTGTGTTTTGGCCGCAAGGTTGTGTTAGGTTTTTGCCCTTAGGGGAAAATGGCACATGGAGACGAGGGAGGTATACATAGGGCTTAAGTGTGGTACTGTATCCAGGGAACAGAAAGGCTAGGCAGTTAGGAGGTTAGGCAGGATGATGTGGTGAACAGGTATGCAGAGTATAAACTAGAAATAATCTGTTTGCATAGCTCACTGGGAGGATTATGTTGGTCTGTAATGAAACACTGCATGCCAGTTTCCCAGTTCCTAGATGGTAATCCTTTATCTAATCCTGTTTGGAAGTTGTTCTTTGGCTCTCATCATCATGAGGTATGCAAAATATTCAGAACTGTGCATATGCTGGAAAGTGTCTTAAAATTACGTTTTGTGGTTATACATGCTTTACTGTGCTAAACATTTGTACTAATTGTCATCGTTTCTGTTATGTACCGAAACCACAGTTTCTGTGATGGTAGCTATATTCATTGTGTATCAATGCATTTGGAGATTGTGCTGTCTCTGTGTATTCAAACACTCTGTGTTGGGTTTGTGTTGTTTGGGTGTACTTGTGACTTAGAAAATCTGTTTGTGGTGTGCCACTGACCCTCTCTGTTGGTGGCTCAGTGTGTTTGGTGAGAGGGAGAGCCAGGAGGCTGGCCAGGGGGAATGACTCTGTAGTCGGGACCCTGAGATGATCTGGGCCTCCCTGTTGGTGGCTGATGTCCTCCTGCTGAGTCAATATTGTCCCTGGGCTTTGGTTTCAGTGCTGGGGATGAGCTGGAAGACAGAACAGCGCAAATGAGGGCTTTACAGGGCATTAGCCGGCAGGGTGCCATTACTGCATCAGAGGAGGATGAGACTCGGGCGAGATGTTTTCACTACCAATTATGTGGCCAAACAGACAGGCTAATCAAGAAGGAGCAGACCGGGACCCTGGGGAGATGATTCAAGGCCGGACGTCCCCTGTGGTCGTCCAGATCAGACGCTGGTCATATTGGTGTACCAGTTCTGTTTTGCCGCTTGTCTCTCATCCATGGGGTTTGTGTCAGGTCTGTGCATGTATTGATTGTGTGCTACATGCTTACACTGCACTATAAGAAGGGTCTTATTTAAAGGGTCTTGAAAGCTTGGTTTGCGTATGAAGAAGCTAGTAAAAAATACAGAACCAAAAAAAGCAGTTGAATGGAAAACTGGCTTCTACCTAAAACATTTCCCACGACTTATTGGCACTGAATTGGCAACTGATGGTCATCATTTATTTTTTACTGTTCCATTTTTACAACATTCAGAGCTGTTATGTAAAGGAATGAATGTTCATTTCATGAAATTCTTACAGTACAAAGTGCAAATTCAGTCCAGTTCTCTTAAAAAAGATGAAACACCAAACCAAATAGAAGTACCAATTCAATATCAGTACAGAATGAAATATTTTTAGATGTTGCTTATTTTTTTTCTTATGTAAGCTTAATTATACCCATTTTCATATCCACCTGTATATTAAAAGTTTACTGGCAGTGGACTGATTATTTGCTAAGCATCTACTGTATCTTTCTGAAGCAGTGACACATTTCATTACCTGTGTCCCCTTAGATGGACAGACAGTCACAGAGGCAGAAAGTGTGTGTGTGTGTGTGTGTGTGTGTGTGTGTGCATATTGTGCGTGCCTATGTGTGTGCGAGCGTGTGTGTGTGTGTGTGTGTTCGTGAGAGAGACAAAGTGAAGGAAGGCTTCTGACGCACGGTGTCACAGTCACAGAAACTTCCTGCCAGGCGTCAGACAGTGGCAGACTCCAGATGAGCTGTGAGACGCACGTGCTTGTCTGCGCCTCCGTGTCTGCGTCTCCTCCAGGAGAGGCGGGAGATATGGGACGTGCGGGGTGAAGGGGGAGCCGTGCGGCTGACAGAGCCTGTTCTCCTCAGGATTGAGGAGGTGTGACCGTAAATCCCGCTGCTTAGCTTTCCTGAGCCCCTGCACTCGTGTGCGGTGGGTCAGGCTCCTGTTAAAGTGTGTGCTGTCTGAAGCATGCCACATGCAACGCTTGTAAAGTGCCCAACACAATCTTTCAAAACCGCTACAAATTAAATTTTATGTGAAGATTTTTAACAGGCAGCCAATTTGTTAAGAGGGTGCTGCAGCAATTGCTTCAGCCTCACTTTATGGTTTGACTTGTTCCACCTCTGTTTTCCCTTCATCTTAGTTATATTTACATTTTGTTCCCAATTATAAAGAATAAAAGGGGAACATGAGGAAAAATGTTGCATAACAATGGGAGAGTCATCCAAGTACATCGGTACTGTTAAGGAGTGGGATGGTTGGGCCAGGGATCTGTACAAACATATAGGTGCACGGGAGTACATACACACACACAATTGTCTGAAGTAGATACAGCTTGTGAAAGTGGTCTAATACTAGGATTACTTTATGACAAAAAGTGAGAACAAAGAGACAAAAACTGCATTGCTGGATACTGGCCTCAGGTTTAGAACTCCACCTTCTAACCACACAGCTATAATTCTGCAGCTATCTCCAGTGGCTTGGGAACAGAGGAACCGACTGATTCATTCTGGCCTGGCAGCACATCACACAGTCAGGAAGACCACTGCGACAGTCAGGCTATCACAGACACAAACACAGACAAACAGACACACGCACACACATATACACGCACGCACACATACACACACACGCACACACACTCAAAAGGCAAAGAGAGAATGTACTACCCAAAACAAGCACAGAAGCATGGACACACAAACACCGTCACGCACAATGCTACCACACCCCTGCATGCACCAATGAATGGAATAGCTTTGCAGTCCTGAACTCTCTCCAGCCTCGGAGGTCAGAACCTTTCTCAGCCCCACTGCCTTACTTTATAACAAGCAATTTCCCATTCCTACTGCCATATTTAATGTATGCTAACGTACATACCATACGTCAAAGAGACAGGCTGAGCTTGTCTACTGTGCTTGCAATTTAATAAGTGCATACTCGATCGATTTGGCTTGCGTTGTAAAAGAGATTTACGGGAAAGGGGATGAAGGAGCTTTGTTAATGGGTATTGAACTTGTGTAAGCTACGTGTTGTTTTAAGGCATGAAGCCAAGTTGGGAAAAGCAAGACTGGCCCACTGAGCCCACTAAAGTGGATCAGAGTTGAGTGGATTGGAGTGGTGTGTTCCTGCCGGCACTGGGCCTGGGAGTTTATCACTGAACTGACCTGAGAACAGTCTAGACTGTGATTCTTGCCAGCCGTGGGCCTGGAGGTCTCTCACAGGACTGACCAGAGAACAGTCTCCACGGTGCTGAGGGAGGCACCCACTTGTCAGCTAATTTGTCTAACCTCCTGATGAGTGTCACAGCCCCAAGTGACCTCTGTGGCTATTCATAAAAAGCTCTTGGTGTTATGGCACGTTTTTGTACTTCATGTTTTCTGAATCTCATTGCTTCAGGGTTAGACTGTCCTCAAAACATCGGAGTAATAACAGTGGTGTGTTTAGAAGAACATACCATGGGCCAGTGTGTCACTCTCTGCAAGTCATTTCCTTTGATGTGTCTGGCTTCTGTGTGCACACAGAACAGTGGAGCGGAGGCTGGATAAATCCATCTGTCACCAGCCCTGGCTTTTACAGTGGATTTATAACCTAATGAATGGTTCAGTTTTCTATTTGATTTACGTTACAGTGGCTATCCAATATGGCATCTGGAAAGATGCAGCACTGTGGAAGAGCTACTTATCTTATGCTTTGTCTGATATGTAGTCATAGAGTTGCTTCTTCTTCATATGTTTAAATGTAAGATTCTCTTTCTATGAGTTGTGATTGTTATCTGTGGGTTTGCTGTTTACCAGTCATGCTGTGTGCCAGGAGAAAGGTGTCTCTGTTGACAACATTGTGGACATAATCAGCACATCATTGAAATGGATAGTATGATAGAAAGGTTGGTACATGAAAAATGAATTTTAAAAATGAAATGTTAACCTTTGGCTATTATGCACATTCATTATGGTTCATTTCTCATGCTCAGCCTTTTGTGATGACATGAAGGAGCTGTTGAACAAGCTGATAAAAAGGTTGATTACACTCAGCCATGATTGATTGGAGACACTAGGAGTAAAGGGGAAATTAACACCAGTTCTTTTATTCATAGGGCTCAGATAAGTAAAAAATATTCTTTCTTAAATCCTGAGTCAATACAAGGGCTGATTCTGATCCAGGAGCGATAGCTGCCATGTGATCTCACCTACACACACCCTTTGAAAGCTGTGGTGATTGATGGATTTGCAGTGCCCTGGGGAATCAATTCTTAGCCAAGGCTGGAGTTTTAATCCATAGATGCACTCTGACAATGAATATTGAGTGGGGGCAGATTGGGGTTAGGGGGTAGTTTTAGCTAAGGGCTTGTTTGTTGGTGTATCCGTTTTACTGCCAGAGCCAGAGGTCCATTGAGCAGTCTTGAAACAACTTGGTATTCTTGCCTTATGTGGGGATGGATGGTTTAGCTTTCTGGACTACTAGCAGGCAATTAAACATTTTAGACCTGAACTGAATGTTCAAACCCTATAGCATTCTGTTGTGTGTCCCCAGTGTTCCAGGACTTGCCTAGATGTTTTAGCCTTCTGGACATCCTCTGGGCATTCAAGTTTTTTAGAACTCCGCTAAATAATCCAGTGCTTCAAAAGTTGTTTGGAAATGATAGCATTTTGAAATGCACTTTGGAGTACAGCAAATCAGGAACTGAAGTTCCCTGGAGCACTGGATGGTTTTTCCAGTTGTCAAGGACAGAACTAGGTGTTCTGGTTTTTTGATAATCTCCTGGTTATTCCAATCTTCTACTACATCCTCTACTTATTACGAACACTGCTCTCAAAATTGTTTGTGAATTATAGTATATCAGACTGCACTTGAAACTTAACCTCTGTATGCACCGTGACATAATTTAAAACAAGCTGGTTGCAACTAAATTATAAAATGATTTTTGCCAACCAAATCAAGCAATTTATTATACTTATATTGACTTATATTATATTATATTGCATTTTTTTTGCATTGACTACATCACTATTCCCCACCATTTTGGTCTCTCACACTTGTGTCCTGCTTCCCCTCTCAGATCTCCTGGCCACGAACAGGTCCTCTATCTTCAGTGGTCACCACGGGCTCCTCAGCTTGACCAGTGTTTTCTTGGATGAGTACCACGACAGGCTGTTTCTGGGAGGCAAAGATGTGCTGTACTCTCTGCGCCTGGACCACACCCACTCAGACTCCAAAGAGGTAAGCACTTCCCCCACACTCTGCCTCGTTCTTAGTCAAACTCATGCTTCTGTCCGTCCTCTATTTTTTTCTAAAATGATTAATGTGAAGGTTGATGCTTTATAAGATGTTAGGTTCTCACTACTATCTGACATTTAAATCTGTCTCCTGCTTATTAAAAATCTTTTCTAAGCCTGCATTCATGTTGACAATTTCCACAGAAATTTCTCTGATTAACCGTTTTGCTCTGATAAATTCCGAACAATTCATCATCTGAGAAAAGTGTCCAGAGCCAGAGTCCTCTTTCCATTGAAATGGTGTTCTTTGAAATACTGGCCTTTCCTTTCACCATTGTAATAGTGTAGAATAGTGTAATGTTTCCATTAAGCTGAGAGGCTTTAATGCTTCCCAGGTTATCAGAGCTCCATAGCTTCTCCACCTAATATGGAGGGGGGACATTCCAAGGGCCAGGATTCATAGGCATTCTCACTGCTTCTAGCATCAGTCATAAACCCCGAGCACCTTAAATCTCCTGCGGTTCACACTCGCCGTTGTGTCCCTCCCTCAGCTTTTCCAAGAGCCTGCTCTTATAAATCTGCCCTATCTGTGTTTCGTTCACATGGTTCTAATAACATTTGAGGGGATTTTATCCACTCTGGGCCTAGCTTCAATAGGATGGGATTCTAAGGAGCTCTGCCTTGGGACAGGCCTACCAGGGCTTTCCGGCTCTTAGGCATGAGAAATAAGACCGTGAAACCCAGCCAACCGAGTGTCAAAGTGTGGCGCAAAAGGCGAAGGAGTCCAGAGAGAAGGGGGCAGAAAGCCTTGCTATAGAGCTCAAGGGCATTGGAAACGCCTGAGGAACAAGTCTCCAAGCAGCCCCTTCTTAGATATGCAACCATATTTTATCTCTGCATTCATTTCTAAGGAGGTGGTTAATTCCTCATCCCTGGGTTATTTTAAATACCGTCTGGTTGGAACCACTCCTTGTGCTTTCTTTTCCAGAAGGGACTAGACTTTAATTTCCTACCTGGAAAAACATTACCTCTCTCAAGCGGCTTGTAGAGGGGTTACCATAATTATAGGACGAAAAAAAGAAATTGCGGAATGGCTCAAGAAATTAGGTAAATACTGTTTTTAACCACTTCTGTTAAATATGTAGACATAACTGGCAGACTTGTTTGGGAGCTCTCACTTCAATGAAGTCTTTGAATTACACATAAAATCATATTTGTTATAACTGTGTTGGCCCCATGAGACATGGCTTTTAAACTGGTGCTATGATCAAGGGTACTGTGTTCTCGTGGTGGCTGGGTGGATTTATGCTGAGGTTGGGCCCAGTATCTCTGGGTGGGCCAGAGCAAGGGGCTGTGGCTGGGTCTGCATTCCCAGAACTGGAACGAAGCAGTCGTTATCTGTATTGTTTCAGATAAAGTAATGAGGTTTTTGTGTGCATTCTATATATATATATATATATATATATATATATATATATATATATATATCCCTCTAACCCAGGAATCCCATCAGCTACCTGAACAGATTGCATTTTAATAGCTTTCCTAAGAATTATTTCAAGTGATGTTCAGAGCAGGCTATTATAGGACCCTAGTTGCTCATAAAAGTGCTGGTCTATTTCAGTTGTTTTTAGTACATAAACTTACTATTCTTCTGTGTATCCCACCATTTTCCACGAGTTCAGCTTTAATTGCCTTTTAAGGGATCAGGGAACATTTTCAGTTTTTCCCATATTGGCTGAATTTTTTCCCATTTAAATGGGTATTCTCTCTGGATCCGGTTCATTGTGAAGTTATGTGTTGCATTAATTCAAAATGAAGCTAAATAAATAAAATTGATTGCATTATTGTGTCATGTCTACCCAGATAGGTAGCACCTCTTTCAGAATTCAGTATATAGAATTAGGTTCCAATTTACTCAGTCTCGTATTCTATATTATCCAGTCATTCTGGGGCAATTGATGCGCATTCCAATACGGAGACTACATGTGTAAAGGTTCACAGTGACCCTGTCACTGCACTAGCGCATTTCTGTTTAAAAGGAATTTCTGTGCAAAGACTACAGTAGCATGGCCATACTATGCCATGTTTTTGATGGACTGTTTTTGACGACACAGTTGGCAAGTTTAAAGTACACAGTCCTTCTTGTGGCATATAATGGCTGCCGACATGTTCCCCAGGCAGTGATCTTTGCTGTTGTCAGCAACCATCCCCCGTTCTGTTAGTGTTTTTAAATAGAGCTGGGAAACCAGTTCGACTGCTGGTCTTCATTACCACTCAGTAATTTTAATTTATACTTGAATGTGGGACTGGGATAAGAGGAAGAATGCCGGGAAGTTTTGCTTATTAAACAGCTGAAGACTACGAGTTTGACAGAGTGAGGAAAACCATGGTGGATGAATAGATTTGCTGATTCCCCACTGGGCACTGTACATGTACACTGTACTGTACAATGTTCTGAAATGCAAAATACACAGATTTTCCTAAGCAGAATCATTGTAGGTGGTTGTAGATGTAATATTTAAAAAGATAAAAATCCCACTCATCTTAACCAGTAGATATTACCACATTTAGGAATTTAGGGTGCAATTTGTGATGGAAGCAATCCCTAGGGCAAACAAACAAGGGCACGCTTTCCTGTCCGTTATTGGAATTTAGGTGGGAGTAACAGGAAAGAAAGTAATTCATAATCATTAAATGTATGACTACAGTTGGGTGAGTCTTTGTGTAATAAATCTTTGTGTAATAAATCTAGATCATAGGTTACCAAAGTTTAGGCAATTTATAGTCAGCAGGCTATACCAGGTGAATTGCACGGAGGTCATTGGTGAGATATAATGAATCCTAAGAGCAGTGTATACATAGTTTATATGTAGGGCATTGAAAGTGGACACATCCCCAAGCGTAAAACATCAAAGGAGTGGCATCACAATAGTCTGTGCGTCTTTCCCAATGTAAAATGATTGACATTGTCACTACGTTTATTATCCTTGGCCTGGGGAAGCACCCTACCCCTTCCTTCAATACATGCAGTTTTTGATACTGAAAGAATTTAAATTAACTTATTAAATTAAATTGGAAATGTATGTCTTTTACTAAACATTTCCAGTTGCTCCAAAATTATACCCAAATGTTCACGTCTTTCCCCCTACCCATCTCTTTCCCCCTCTCTTTGCAGATCTATTGGCCTCCATTGCCTGGGAATAGGGAGGAGTGTGTGCTCAAGGGCAAGGATCCCCAGGTGAGTGATGCACAGGTTCTTCCACAGTGTGTGCTTTTAGCTTGAGTCTCTAGACAATTCAAAACCTTCCGTTTAAGTTTCAATCTGTGCTTAGCTCAGTGTTCCAGTGTACTTATACTGTGGACAGGGTTCTCTGTTCCAGAGTCACTCAGATGAACTGAACTGATGTTCAAGATACTGCTGATGGGAATTAACTGGTGCTTTAGAATATCTTAATGGGAGTGAAGCAATTTCACGCATGGAATGACCTATGCTGTTCTACATGAGATGGAGCTATTATTCTGGATTTCCCGAATGGAATGAAATTGGAGCATCAGATATTCTCCATTAAATGTGGTCCTTCATCTTTCACCCTTTACTGAATCGCATCTTTAACAATCAGTGCTTTTCTTCTTTAGGACTGCAGATCAGCTGCCATTTTAATGAAGATCTGCAGGAATCCTAATAAAGTATTTCCTTTGATCCATTAAGCACAATTAAGATCCCTGTAACATTTTGATCCGTGAAAAATTGAGTTCAGACACCATTAAAACTTGTAAGGGCTCATTTAATGAGGAGATGCTGGAGGCCAAAGACAGATATCCCCTCTTTGTCATCGTAAATAAGGACACTTTTGAGCTCCATTTTAATTTTCAGTCCCCAAGCTTCCATTAACAATGGAAAGTAAAACCTTCTGGCCATCTGTTATCGTTTACATTTTTCTCGTAATATAAAGGAGTTCATCCGTCTCACTGGATGGGAGTTGAGTTTTAAAACCCCTGTGTCAGACCATGGTACGAGCAGAAGGCAATTAGTGTGTTTGAAGTGGCAGGTGAGGCGAGACATTTAATATCGGCAGTTATTACGTGTTTCCATGGCTGTCGCTGAAAGAAATATCATAAACAGAGATAGTTATACGAGTCCTCTTCCACAGGGAGTGCAGAAAAGCCATTATGTGGCATCACACAAGTCTTAAATTCTGCATGTTGTAACTCAATCTAACCTGTGCACAGGGAAACTGGCCTGCTGTGTGCCTCTGTGCCTGCTATCTGCTCAGGTTAGCTGCCCCTAGGGCTGATACCCCACGATACAGGCTAGCGTGCCCTTTACCCCCCCCTGCTCCAAGACTCACACCCCAAGACACAGTCCAGCAGGTTCATCTCTATGCTTCACCAGTTAAATGAGTCAGACATATACTCAGAAATTCAGCCCTAATGTTACAAACAGATGGATGGAGCTTTGAGGGGCCTTGGGGTGGGGGCTGTTTTTTTAAGGAAAGAATTGGGCCTACACCTTTAGCTGGCATGCTTTCATTCTGTGTTCTTGGAGTGTGTTTATCTTTTGAAATGCAATAGCCTTATTGAAGAGCATGAATGTGCTAATGGCTATAGTCGAGCACCATAAGGTGAAGCAGTGCAGCTGTAGTTTCATGGTTATGGGTTTAAAATGGTATCAAGGAATGTGTCAGCTTCACTACCACAGTCCTTGCTGTTACTTGATGACTTGCTTTTGGTGTCTTTCATTGAGTAAAAGCTCTGGGCTTTATTCCCTTGCAGGGAGTGTTGCTTCGTTGCATAGTCTAGTCCTTGATTGTCCTCTCCTAAATTGTGAATTAGCCATGATTGGGGACATTCATTGTCTTTTCTTAACCTTGCACACAAAGGGTGGTCGGTGCTTCACCCCAATGCGTGGCAAAACCCCGCCCCGGAAAGACGGTCATTGGTCACGCTGGCGCAAGTTTGTTTGGCCGGCCATTCCCCCGAAATCCTCAGCTTCATTTCAATGAGAACAAAAGTGAGAACGCCGAGTGTTTCCCCTTTCCGGGTGGACATTGCTTGGGTGAAGTGAAGCAAAACGAGACCTTTTTCACTGCTCCTGGACCGAGCAATGCCCTCTTGTGTAGCTGGATACCAATCGGATGCAGGCTGGCAGGCTGACGATTGAGTACTGCCAATCACAGGGAGATCAAAGGGTGATCTGACTTTTTTCCTGTTTGCCTCCATGCTTTAAGGTCACTGTGAATGGAGTTACCATTGCTTCTGCTCTGACAGAATTGCAAATGGAAACCATTAAAAAAGAAAGTGCCATTTCAATGACTTAATCCTTTTTAATTGCCTGTTGCAAGCTGGACCCAAAGTGATGTTTAATTTGTTTGTTATGACAAGGACATGTGTTCGGTTCAGCTGTAAATACTTTACCCTTAGTCTCTCTTGGACAAGAGTAGCGACTGCTATGCACTGCCTCTTGCCTGTGCAAGATTCTGTGACCAAAGTCTGGACCATGTCCTGATCTCATAAAGAGAGGGGCTTTTGTTAACTCTCATGTAGGATGTTAATATGCTGAAGTACTGTAAGTCTGTTTTATATTTAGTATTAACATACTTGAAACATAATTAAATTTATGTAATTATACTTCATGTGTGCTGAAGAATGCTTTTTTCCGCATGGGATGGGATGCTTGCTCTTCTGTGTGGCTCCGAGTCGACCCCCAGTATGTTTGCTTTACAATGGCTATCCTCCCAGGTCATGACCTCACTCCCTAGGATTCATTAACCTCGGTGGTGTTTTAGGTCTCTCTCCTGAGTGAAACTCTGATTCTGGGTTGGTTGGGAGGAGGTGTGGAATCATGTTGATTCTAAGATTTAACAGACAAGTAGCCTTGTGAGTCAACAAGTTTAGTCACGGGCTATTGTGCCAACAGGAGTGCCGTAATGAGCTGTAGATTGCACTGGGTTGTAGGTTCAAGGACGGGGTCACTATTGCTGTACGCCAGGTCTAAAGTGTTCATGTGCACTTGAAATTCTTCAGTGAAACATACGGGCATGTGAAGGGAAGTATGTAGTGAGTAAAAGCATGGTGGAGGTTAGGCTATATGGGACAAATGACCATTTAACACACAGCTGTTCTCCATCCCTGTTCCGCTTCATTTACCGAAGGCACCCAGCAGAGCGGTGTGTTCGTCCTGTGCAGAGTGCAGATGCTCGCACGGTGGCCAGCAGCTGGGGGGGGGGGGCGGGGCGGGCAGGCTTCGGTGGGGGGCAGGCAGGCTTGGGTTCTCCTTTTCACCGGGAGTCTTGGCTCTCTGCCGCAGGTGGTCTAATCTTGTTTCCTTTGGAGGGCTCTCTTCAGATACAGCTGTGGTGCCTACAGACTTATTTTACCAATTCACTCATTCTATGCAAGTTTCCAAATGTCTGTAACACTCTGAAATTTGTTTTTTTCCCTTGTCAGTTTTTGATTTCCTGTTAGTGCTAAAAAAGGTGATGGTATTTGCCTGTTTACAGTGGATGTGATTTGCAGAATAGCTCCAGCTCAAAGCATAATCATTTAAAACATTTTGTTATTTCTAAACTCAGGGCCTGTCAACTACAAACTATAACATATGCATTTTATTTGCTTTTATAGATCTTATCTATCACTAATTTTGCATATGATTGACACTGTAGTTATTATCTTGCTATATCATAATTATGTGTAAAAAGCTAACAGTAGACGAGGAATTAAATGAAACTGAGCTTACTGAAAGATAACAGACAGACAGATGGCATGAAGTATGTAATTCAATGAACAAACAGACTTGTGATGTCATATCGAAGTCAATTCAGTTTTGTCCCTTGCTCTCAGACACTCATGGGGTCAGGGACAGATTAGTGTTCATTAATGCCCACTGCCACCTGTTCAGCAGTGTTGGGAGGTGTTCTGAGGCTGGGGCTCCTAGTGATGTCTCTGTCTCTCACTCTGTAGTTTTCCAGGAAGCAATCGCTGTGCCCTCAGTTACTGCAGTCTCTTAAACGCCTGACCCCTTGTCTCCCGCTCCCCAGTGAATGACTTTGACCCCGTCACCTTCTAGAATGACACTCAGGGCTAATTTCCGTTTGCCCAGCCTGATCTCGCCATTTCTATTGTGGTTGTTTTAGAACAGGAAGCCTTACTCCAGTCTTCCTGTATGACTTTTTAACTTGGTTGCTCATGGCATTTCTGTCTCTCTCTCTCTCTCTTTCTCTCTCTTTCTCTCTCTCTCTCTCTCTTTCTCTCTCTCTCTCTCTCTCTCTCTCTCAGGGGCTCTGTCTCTTACCCTCTCTCACCCTACCTCTTTCATCATCATCTGTTCTCTTGGTCTGGGAAAATGTTTTTGGAAAGAAAGGGGCTTTTTCAGTAGTTTATTTTATCAATCCTTTAAGCACTTTTTTCTTGGCCCTCTTTGTTAACGTGGAATCAATGGCCTGTAAGAGGAAATCATTTTTATTTGGACTGGAGTTAAATTATCATAAACCTATGGTAGTTTCTTCTGTGCTCCGTGTCGATGAATGTTTATCCGGCCTGTGTCTGTATGTCTTTCAGAGCGAGTGTGCCAACTTTGTGCGCCTGCTGCAGCCCTACAACCGTACCCACCTGCTGGCCTGCGGCACTGGCGCTTTCCAGCCCATGTGTGCCTTCATCAACGTGGGCCACCGAGGGGAGGTAAGAGGCTGGGGCCATGGAGCATCGGCTAACCCACTGCCTTTCATTTCACCCTGACTGAGAGCAGCAGCCCGTAGTGGCTGAGAATGGGGATGACTGTTAATCACAGGCTCTCTACCTCGGTCCATGGCATGCGGAGCTATTTCTGACATAATGTGGCTTAAGAGGGTATATGATCCCCCTGAAGATGAAAAGAACCTAATTTAGAAAAAATTAACAGCCTGTTAAAATTCTGGGATTGCAATTGTGGCTGGAATGAAAACCAGCGTACGGAGGGGGCCCCCAGGACCGAGTTTGAGAACCACCGCTGTAAATCACTGATGCTTTTTTGGCCTACAGCAGGCCTCGGTCGTTTCAGAGCCAGTCATATCTTCACAGTAAACAAATGCTGCCCGCTGCTGCTTCCATTTACCTTCCTCATATGGCTTTTATTTTTTTTAACCACGTAAAGCTTTTCCCAGTCCAAAATCGGGCGGCTTGCTGCCTTTAGAACATTTGACTTTTGTTGAAAATAACATGGCCGCTAACGCTCATGTTGCATTAATCTTCTCAACGTGTGCAACCGATACAGTGTTCGTACTGTGCTTGCCCAGTCCGTGAACCTCCGCCATGTCACCACGCACGAGGACTGACGTGCGCTGTGGTTTGGAGTTTTAACATGTTGAAAGAGCTGGGGCTGCCCACTGGTCTGCCACCCGTGCCGCTGTGACTGGGCCGACGGGATTGGCCAGACCTGACACAGAGGGGGAGGAGCTTGGCTGCATGTTGCCTCATTCATGTGTGAATGAGGCAACATGTGTGAGGCTTGCCTGTATTTTATTTTATTGCCAGTCCCTCTGTGAAGTGAATGGGGCCATTTAAAGCAGAACAGTGACTATATCATAGTCCAGTCTGGGTTTTGGATAGATTCTGCACTCCTGTTGCGTTGGGGTGAGGGAGGGGGTCACAGTCTGCAGTCATGGGGCCCTCAGATTGTTCTAAAATCAGTTTGTGGTTGGGAGCTGGAGAAACTAGGGGTGGTGAGGTTATGGGGCTGATATGGAGGAGGGGCAGGGTATCAGTGGCCTACCCTGCCATGTCTGCTTGCTCTGTGCATTAATCACTAGCACTGGTGTAATGGCCATGTCTACATAGCATACACTCTCACAAAGAAACACATTACAGCACTGTGCAATACAATATTTAATAAACGTCACAGTACAATATTTAATAATGTCACTATACTTATATTATGCCAATGAAAGACAATAGTTATCTGGCATAAGTAGTGGTAAGGAGAGGTGTGGAATTACCTCTGCCCTGATGTGATTCTGCCTGTGGGGTTGTGAGAGTTATTAAGATCACCAGCAGTAGTACAGACCCTGACACGGGCCTAGCCACTCCCCTAAACAGTGTTCTCACCCGCTGAGCTTTGACTAAAGAAAAGAGGCTACCATCCCATTTCAGAGGGTTTGTTAGTGCTGGCCACCTTGAACAAAACCAGGGGTAAGAGGGCATGGGGTCAGGGGGCATCCCACCCACAGCACAGCCCGAAGGTCATGACCTCATATGTCAGTTACGGGTGTTGGTGGTGAAGAACAGCAAATAAATGACTAACTAAATAGGTTTAGTGACTGACTAAATAAATGATGAGGTCCCATATATGTGTACCCACAGATAGATGGTATGGGCTGTCATGCAGCAGTATTGGAAGGGAGAACCTGGAGGTCTAGCTTTGACCAACTTCTTCAAGTTTGGCTGGGGTGGTGGGGGAGGAGGGCAGGGGGTATTGTGAGGGAAGGAAAATAAACAAGACCAGAGGAAAGGAAAACACCGGAGCTCCAAAACCACAAAATGCTTTTTGTTGTTATGACGTTCGACTAAGGGGAGGCGGAGGCCTTGGGGCCATGATCAGAGTCCAACATCTTTCCAGTTGTGGTTCACGTTCATCCTCTTTTGTACCTCTGTGTGGAGGCCCGAGAGAGACAGGAGGGAGGTGGGAGGAAGTGTCCCCCTCCACTATCATCTCACCGGATCAGCTGCAGGGATGGAAAGAGAAACATATTGTGGCCAGTGCAGGATCTGGGCCCTCAGTCCCTTTCAGAGACCCAGGGACAGCTGTTGAATTGCCTGATCACAACGTCCTACATTTTAATCAACAGCAGGCTTGTTCAAGCTTCCTCTGCACTGCTGCCAGAGAGCAAATGCAGGAAATGTTTTTTTTTTGTTGTAAGTTTAGAAGCACAGGGAGAGGGACAAAATAAGGAAATGCGGAGAAAAAGAGAGGGAGAAAGTAAAGAAATTCATAGAAAAAGAGAGAGATGTGTTAAGGAAATGAGCACTGAAGAGGGGAAAAGTCATTTAAACTTGTTAAGTTGTGAAATAAAATACTTGAGACTTAGTAGAGGAAAGAGAGGGAGAGAGAAAGAGAGAGGGGTGCAGGTCTCTCAGAAGAAGGGAAATGACTCCCTGTTCAAGGTGGAAGTGGATTTGGATGTCAGGACTATGCTGAATATTGAAAAAGCATTCTAAGGGTGCCAGGTGATTTTATCCGCTAATATTTCCTCTGTTATTCTAACATGGGAGCTGTGTCTGCTGCTGGGACCCTTAAAAAGACCAGATGGCAGAATCGGCACATCTGGTGTATTTAACACGGAGCGTTGAGGAGAAGGGTCATCTTGCGTGCCAAAGCCTGCTGTTCTTTGCCGCTTTAACTGGCTGAAGGGGTGCACGGCAAGCCCTGCCGAACTATAATCGTGGACCCCTATCTCAGACACCTTGGGGCTTTTTTGTTGTCCCTTAACGACACCCTTTGGTTCTGTGCTGTGTAATAAGTGGCATATGTCTTGAAGGAGGGACCTCAGCACAATGGAGAGTTCCTGTAATGAGGCAGGATGCAAAAAAAAGAGTTCCTGTAATGAGTCCAACACAAAAAGTCCCATCTCACTCTGTCTGACTAACCGCATATGCCAGCCATTAGGAAGGTTTTCTGGGAAACGTCATACTACCTTGTGCATTCAGTTCTCAGGCTTTGTGTGGATTTATGTGTGTGTGTGTGTGTGTGTGTGTGTGTGTGTGTGTGCGTACTTTTCAGGGGTAGAGAGAGGGGGGACATATTTTACTGGGAATATCAGAAAGATCTCAGGAAGTCAGTCTTTACTGACAAGAGCGGAAGCAATTAAATGTGTTTTTAATCTCTCTATTTTTCATTTCTTCTGTCTCTCATTTATATTGTAATTCATGCAAACCCACAATGCACCATTGTAATAAAGAGGAACTGAGACCAATAACAGCCATAGTTCTCAAAGAATGCGTTCATTTGTGTGTTTGAGCTGCATGCTGTGCTATTAGACATCATGCAGCTCAAACACACAAGTGCACTTCCACTAGAAATAAACCCCCTAGAGTACGGTTTCCCAGCCCTGTTCCTGGAGATCTACCATCCTATAGGTTTTCATTTTAAACCCTAATTTAGCACATCTGATTTGACTAATTAGCAGCTCAATGAGATCTCTAGCTGTTGAATGGGATGTACTTTGTAAGGGCTGGAGTGAAAACCTAAAGGTTAGTAGATCTCCGGGAACCTTTTATTGGAGTTATTCCTTGTGTCCCAGAGCTATAAAGCCAGCATGTATTTTTATACTGCGTGGTTTAGGAACATTGTCATGTGACATATTTTATATGAATAAAAATATAATTTAGCATGCCCATTAAAATATGTTTAAACATTTATATTTATGCCTTTTTCCCTGAAATAGCACGTATTCTCAATGGACCCAACCAACGTGGAGAATGGCCGGGGCAAATGCCCTCATGACCCCAGCCAACCCTTTGCCAGCACCTTCATTGGTATGTCCTATTCACCCAAAGTTTGCTGACTTCACATTTACACCATAATGTGTAATCTTCTCTGTTTTCTCAAAACATGCTCGTAAATGTGTGTTAAAATTGGCATACTTTTCTGTTACTTAATAGACCATTGTTTATTTCAAGGGTGTAGCTGTTTTATTGTCTTCAGACGTTGCAGTTGTTGGAGCTTTGATTCATTGCACTGGCAGGCTCGTTTGGGGGGGACGCAGGGGAGCTGTCCTGTGATAGGCTGAGTGTGTAGTGAGCTCTTTCTGTCACAGTGACCATAATAAAGCACGCTGGAGCTGAGTGGATTGTCGTTCTCTGTTGTTCATTCCCCTGGGGCCTGTGGAGAGGTCTACATCACTATCCCTATTCCCCACCCTCGCTGCTCTCTGCTGCAGCTGAGCTGTACAGAGGCCATCCAGATCCCCGCTCCAACAATACACTGTTGCTGGCAGACAGACACAGTGGAACAGCCAAAATCCCAGCAATCTGCGCATAGCCACACACACACGCGCGCACACGCATACACACTCACACACACACACTCGTTCTCACTCAGCGCACAAACTTCCTCCATCTCACGTCTCACATTCACATACTAACAGCTTCACACTTCTAACCAGAGAAGCGATCTGTCAGATTCTCACCCAGTCAGGAGGTAAGCGTGAAGCCTGTCACACTGACAGATGGAAACAGCACTCACTGGGATGTTGCAAAAGGATGTTGTTTACCGTCTAATGAAAAGGAGAGGCAGGAAGCAGGGAAGGGAGAGAAAGGGGGATTAAGAGGGTAAAGACCGATTTTAGTATGCGTATCGTCCCATTGTAAAGCGAGCGCCTCATCACGTGGGAGCCACAGGTTTATGACCCAAATTCCCTGTCCTCGCTCGCTGTTTCCACTGCAATCGAATTATCACAAGATTGATATTGTCCTGGGAGGGGTCTAATAAACGTGATTTTGTTTTGAGGAGAGAGCTGGAGATGCAGTGTCCAGATTAATAACGTCCTGCGGTACCTGATGGATCCATTGGAAGCCCTCCCACACATTCCCCTTATCCCCACAGAGCAGTCTGCCCCGTTTGGAACCGTTCCTCAGACTATCTATTCCCGCTTGTTGTAGGTATAATAGGATCCTTCTGCGGTGCTGAGCTCTCTATTCTCTCACGGGCTGCTGATCCCGTGACCGTAATCTTGGGAGTTTCAGCCGAAGGCTCGCAGACGACGCGCAGCTGGAAACTCGTGCCCTCCCCCCCGCACCTGTTCAGCTTACAGGGCCGTCAGTCACACGGCTGATCGCTTTGCCTTTGGGAAGTCTCTGGGATTTCAATAAGTAACTGTGACAATTACAGTAGATTTATCCTGCTAGCTTTTCCTATCCATTCTTTCTCTCTTTTCTAATTCTCTCTCTCTCTTGCTCTCTCCCCCCCCTCTCTCTCTTTCTCTCTCTCTCCCCGCCCCCCTCTCCCCCCTCTCTCTCTCTCTCCTTGCTCAGGTGGAGAGCTCTACACCGGTCTCACGGCTGACTTCCTGGGCCGTGATGCTGTGGTCTTCCGCAGCCTGGGCAGCCGCTCCACCATGAGGACTGAAACTGATCAGCGCCTGCTTCATGGTACTGCCCCGCCCCAACAAGCCACGCCCACCCCTGCACTGTCCCACTATACACACATGCACACATGCACGCATGCACACACAGTCAGACACGCACGCACACAGACAGACTCAGACACCACGCACACACACAGACACTCAGACACCACACACACACACACTAATTAAAGCAACATACTTTTGCTATGTGTGAGTATCTCGTAGGCCTGAGCTTATGTAACTGGTCTGTTATTTTGTGTGTCCCTGCCTGTGCTCCCACTGTCAGACCCTAAGTTTGTGGCAGCCCACCTCATCCCTGACAATGATGACCATGACAATGACAAAGTGTACTTCTTCTTCACGGAGAAGGCCATGGAAGCAGGGGACGGCAAGGGGGCCATTCACAGCAGAGTAGGCCGTGTGTGTGCGGTAAGTGAGTGTCCAAGGATGCTCTTTGTCGCTTCTCCTCCTCCTCACTCATCACTCTCGCAGCCTCACGAGTCTTCCCTGGAATGTTTGGTCTTCTGGATTCTTCATTTGTTTTATTCATGATTTTTCTTGTAGTTTTCCTCATTCTTCACGAATCCTTGTGAACCCTCCTTGCTGTTAATCATAGTATCATTATCAAAGTATCACACTATTTCTCTCAACACTTCTCACTGTTGGCGAGCTGCCATTATTTGGCCCAATGTAAAGATCATTTCTCAAAGGCATGACTTCACTTACCAGCCAGGGCTTTAATTGTATTTATAGCCTTCAATTTATCAACCTCCTCCATGTTCTGTGTTCAAATACCTGGACAGCCACCAGGTAAACACTTGACATGTTGTTGCTTCTTGTTGACTGCACCTTGTCATTCCAATTTGTTTACGCTTCACAGTTTCCTTATGGCCCCTCTACCACCAACGCATTAGAACATGTATTCCGTTACTGTTTCTTCAGATGGAGTGAATCACTGAGCTACATCACTGCCATTTGTTATTTTCTGTGGGAGCCTACTGCTGGAAATATTTTGATTAGGAAAAATACTTCTTCATGTCTGCTTACATGGAGTTTAACCATTTAGCCTGGCTAACAGGGGATGAAATCAGTGGGGGGAAAGAGTGAGAGAGAGAAAGGGCGTCTGTGTGAAACAGCCTTTCAGGAACAATCAGTGTCTTTATTCCAACAAGCACAGCTGTCGCGTTTATTCTGTTATGGCCTTGCACACTGCGGCCTCCCTTAACACACACATTCTCTCAGACTGAATGTGCAGACACGCACACATACACACACACACACACACACACACACACACTCATGCACACGCACACACACATTCACGCAGTGTTTCGTGCTGGTATTCCCAGAGCTGTGTAATTGGAAGAATGGGTGTCTGAGGACCCAGAGGTCACTGTAACATGCACATGGCCACAGGGACCTCCAGCCTGTTGAGAAAGGCTGGCCTTACAGCAGGTGTCCTTTAAAGAGATACTTTTTCTCCCTCAAAGACAGTAAATACAGCCTTTTATTGTCCTTTCTCAACTGCCAAGAAGACCTTACTCAGCCAAGAACTCAGTCATCCCAAATCACCCATCTTTTAATGAATCTCTGCATGGGATATTACCTTCAGGGAGGGATGTCTTGACCTTGCAGTCACATTCTATAGCTGCCTTTTCAGCCATAGTACACAACATGTAGGTGGATTATTATTATTATTATATTATTATTATTATCATTATTGTTATTTCCCCATGTACTTTGCTGTATATGATTACAGTCTAAATGTATGTAATAATATTGATTAGGTACAAAATGAATGTTTCTGGTAGAGGCACACATATTCCACTATCCAGATTTCTCATTCTGACAACGGGGTGTCTTCAGCTGATTGGCTAGGAGAAGGTTTTTAGATTTTTCCCTCTTTTTCCCCCTGGATCCCATTGCAAATGAAGAATTAAATGAGTGGCAGGAGAGGTGAATGTTGAATTGCTTGGATCTGTCTGTTTCCTGAGCAGAATGATGCGGGTGGGCAGCGGGTGCTGGTGAACAAGTGGAGCACCTTCATCAAGACTAGGCTGGTGTGTTCTGTACCAGGACCCCATGGCATCGACACACACTTCGATGAGCTGGGTGAGTCAATGTGCGCGTGCGCAATTCACACACACACATACACGCACACACACACAAACACACGCACACATGCACACATAAACACACACAAACATGTAATTTCTCCTTTGTCCCCTTTCTAAATGTTATGCAGAGGATGTGTTCCTATTGAGGACCAAGGATGAGAAGAACCCAGACGTGTATGCCATTTTCAGCACTATCAGGTAAGATGGGCCGTTCTTTATATTATTAATAAGGCTGTACTGCTGTACTGTAGTGTATCTGTATTGTGATGGTCCTGTATATTGTACTGGAAGCAGAGCTCCTGCTGAAGTTTGAAACCCTCCTCCCTCAGCAACGTGTTCCAGGGGTTCGCGGTGTGTGTGTATCGCATGGCAGACATCCGCGAGGCCTTCAACGGGCCCTTTGCTCACAAGGAGGGGCCCGACTACCAGTGGGGTGCCTACGAGGGCCGGGTCCCCTACCCGAGACCTGGGGTGGTAAGTACGAGCAAATGCAGTGCTCACCATCTGTTTATTTTTGAGTCAGGCTTTATAGAGCATGAGCCCTCTGGGGTTAGAGTAAGAGAGGGGATTTGGAGCTAACTGAAGGAAGAATGTGTGTTGTGAGCTGGCGATTCTGCAGGTCGTTCCTGAAGACTGTGGTTGCGGGGAGTGCCCCAGTTCAACCAAATTAACCCCTGCCTCCTCTCTATTTGCAAGGAGAGGCTTGTGTCTGGGGAGGTTGTTTGGCTGGGAGAGGGGCTTTTGAAATCGCACACTGTCTCATTATGAGGGGACTAGCCGCGGGAGCACTCTGTGCGTTACGCTGGCGGCCTCCCACTCTCCCTACTCGCCAACACTGGGAATTTCCACCCCGGTCTGACACGAGTCCCGCCCGCTCTCGTCTGCTCCCTGATTGATGGCTGACTTCACTGCTCTGCACTGCGAGAGGCAACATGACCCCGCCTCTCTAAACCGCTACAGAGTGGGGACCGGGCCCAGCGCTACGCCACTCCTGGCTGCCGTTACTTGGAGCCTTTCCCTGGCTGCAGCTGCTCACGCTGAAATCGGCAACACGCATCAGCATATACTCCACCGAGCCGCTGTCATGCTAAGCCTAATGACGGCTATTTAAACACTCCCATGTTAACTTCAACCAGATGCATTCCCACTGCAGCTGCGAACCCAAACTCTGTCTGTTTCCACATTATTTACAGTTCCCCAGCACTGTCACCACTGCTCTAGCACATACTGTATTTGGGAAAAAAGGGAAAGTAGGTCGAAGGGGGCTCTGCTTCAAATCTGTTCCCTTTCTGCGCGTTCACACGCGTTCTAGCACAGCGTGCGGTTCGTCCATCAGCGCCCCTCTCCTCCCTCTCCTCCCTCCCCGCTGCAGTGTCCCAGTAAGATCATCAACCAGCCCGGCCGGCAGTTTGCCAGCACCAAGGACTTCCCGGACTCGGTGCTGCAGTTCGCCCGCAGCCACCCCCTCATGTGGCGCCAGGTGTACCCTGCGATGCGCCAGCCCGTGCTGGTCAAGACCAACGTGCACTACCGGCTGCGGCAGATCGTGGTGGACCGCGTGCAGGCCGAGGACGGCCAGTATGACGTCATGTTCATCGGCACCGGTGAGAGCCGCCTGACTTCCTCTCCGTCTCTCACCTACAGCACACATCTGTCTGCATGCAGTCAAACTAGATTCCTGGCTCTTCTGTTCTGTGCATTTGTCCTGTCTCATCGTACTGTTCTATATTTGCTAACTCTACATAATTTAGCCTTGGGCCAATTAGATGTTATGTGTGCATTCCTTATTCCCCAATGTTCATTAAAAAGTTCTTAATAGTGAAGTTAAAGGAGCAAAAGTAAAAATCACAAGAAGGATTTGTGTCACATTTAATCTTCAGTGTGCTGTCCAGTGTTAATAGCATGTGCTGTAAGTGAAGAGAGTGAATATTAGTTAGCGTTTTATTGTTTTAATCTCTAGATGATTGATTCAGGATTAACGATTTGGCCTTCCAGGTGTGGACTTTCCATACTTGGCACGTTATTCATACGGATTTGTAAGATAAGGCCTAACCAGTCTTGAGTATTTTATTCTGTCCTCATATAGTCAGTGTTCTGAAGGGTTCAGTAGAATAGTACGCTGATGCCCCACATGCTCTGTACAGCGAGTGTGGTCTCACGCTTAGGGCTCACGCAGGCTGCTCAGACTCACGCTGACCTCTGACCCCTGTGCCTGCCGCAGACGTCGGCACGGTGCTGAAGGTCATCGCCTTGCGCAGCGGGAACTCCCTGGACACGGAGGAGGTCACCCTGGAGGAGCTGCAGATTTTCAAGGTGCTGTACAGTCTCACCTCCTCCCCCTTCGCACCTCCTCGGTTCACCTCCGCCTTCACTCTCCTCAGGCGTCACTCACGACTGGAGGCGTCTCTCCTCGCCATCTCCACATGACTGATTGCCTAACTGCTGTTATAGCTGTTGTTTTATCCACAATGACCATGGACATGAACACACTAAGTAATGGCAGACTTGGGTCAAATACCATATGTATCTTATCTCTTTAGATGCCAGTGAAATTTGAAAACATTTCTGCAGAACGCTGATGATTTTCTGTTATAATAAACATGTTACTGACAAAAATGTACAATCCTAAATTGTGAATATTGGTGATAAGTTTTTTTTTTTTTTTTTAATTCAGTAATAAGGAAGAATATGTGCGTGTGTAGATTTTTAAAGTGCTTCACATTCAATATTTGACCTGGGGGATACTGAGGGATACATACATCAATATTTGAGGTATAATTGACTGGGTCGGTTTTCGGTGTGTAAAGTACTTTTATTTTATTACTAAGCAGTTTTATTATCGATAAAAGTAAGTGGACGTCTTATCTAAACATGTTGTGACAATCTATATTTTTTTGTCAAGGTGCCAACACCCATCACGTCTATGGATATATCAGTAAAGCGGGTGAGCATGAACACTTTTTTCACATTTTTCAGCTCAGCTTTGTTCTGTACAAATGCAGTATGCCAAATCATATAGCGTCGGTTTTTAGTGACATGTGGTACGTGACTCCGCCCCACCAGCAAGCGCTGTACGTGGGCTCGCCGCTGGGCGTGGCCCAGGTCAGGCTGCATCGCTGCGAGACGTACGGCAAGGCCTGCGCCGAATGCTGCCTGGCTCGCGACCCCTACTGCGCCTGGGACGGGACGTCCTGCACCCGCTACGCCCCCCACAGCAAGCGCCGCTTTCGTCGCCAGGACATTCTCCACGGCAACCCCGCCCTGCAGTGCGTTGACCAGAACCTCAGTGGTAAGCGAGACAGAAAGACGGAGGGGTTGGGATGGAGAGGAGGGAAAGTACACACATTAGCAGAAGACAGGATTACTTTAGGCTGAGAGTCAAGAGAGAGGCAAGTGAACCAACAGAGACATTGCTGGCAGTACATTTTGTATTTGCAATTCTCATCTGATTCTAATATAAGATTTTTTAAAATGCATTTCTTCTGCGTTTTTCCTGTATGTACTTCCTTCCTGTCTACAAGTATAAACTGTTTACAGTAGAAATGTCTACTGATTTACATTTCCAGACTTTGTTATTTACAAAATAGAAGCCTGTGGCAAGCTGTTAGTAGATAAAATACAATCTTTGTTGTGCTGGAACTGTCATGTACATCCCACTCACTCACTTAATTACTTTTAAATGTGCTGTTCTGAAGCCTGGGAGAGATAGTACCGTACAATGTGTGCACACACACACACTCACACACACACACGCACACACGCACACACGCACACATGTGCGCACACACACACACAGCTGTATGTTCAGAGTTCCCCATGCCAAACAGGGACATGTCACATATATATTACATCTCTCATGCCTATGACATGCACATGACAGGCATGTCCCAGGCATGGCATAGTTATGAGGCATGCCAGATGCAGAAGGGCCAAAAGTGGGTCACACTGCTGGAAAGAAAAGCATACCAGCCTGCTGTAACACAAGCAGAGTCTGGCAGGACCGGACATATACAGATCTCCCTCAGTCTGTCGTCGGCTGAGAGGAGAGAGGGGGGAAGAAAGAAGGGAGTGAGGAAAGAGGAGTGGACGTGTGTTTGCTCGTCTGAGGGCGGGGATGAGTGATGGTGAAAGGGTCATGCGATGCTCCGCTGAGTCCTCACCTCTCAGAAGAGCAGCCCGTTGTGCTGAGCTGACAGGAGAGCAGCAACAGCAGCACCTGAGCCAAGGGGGAGGGCCTCGCCTGGCAGGTGAAGACAAACGCTGTAGCGGCCTGAGCAAAGGCTCACCGCGGAGCTCCGCGCATTCCCACTGAGGCTTTAACACAAACACCCATCGCTATGGAGACAGAACAATCGGGCCCCGCTGTTCTCAGCCATCCCTACCCCTTTCTGGAATGCCGGCTGTTTTTCTGATAGACCGTTTTTGGCTGGAAATCTCAATGTGTGATGTGCGCCATCTCAAATAGAAAAATGCTGCAGATGCAGATTGCAGTGCGAGTCATTCAGTCAAAAACCCAACCAATCGCAACAAATGTATTCTTTGTGTGCGTGTGTGCATGCGTATGTGTGTGTGTGCGTGCGTGTGTGTGTGTGTGCATGTGTGTGCGTGTGTGTGTGTGTTTGTGTGTGTGCGTGCGTGTGTGCATGAACAGTAGAGGAGCTGGACACGAGCGAGGACAGGGTGGTGTACGGCACAGAGAACAACAGCACCTTCCTGGAGTGTATCCCACGCTCCCCCCAGGCCACCGTCACCTGGCTGGTACAGAGGGATGACCGCAAGGAGGAGGTGAGAAAAGGACCATGTGAAAAATTGAGGGAGGGGAAGGTGTGTGGGGAAGAGGGGGACAACTTTGTGTGTGTGTGTGTGTGTATGTTTCTTTCTGACAAGGAAAAAAGTGAGATGGATATGTTGAGAAATGGAGTGAAGGAGAATGAGAGAGAGTGAGGGAAAGAGTTAATAAAAGTGAGAACGAGGGCGAATGACCTGTTTGTTTGTTCTAGTTTTTTGCATAGTACTTTGTTTGGGCCATTTAGGTAAATAGTGCATTATTGCAGCAATTTATTTTCCCACCATGTAAACGATTTTATCCCAGCTGTTGAAATGAAGACTAATTTAGTTCCTTAGGTGCACCTCTGAGAATAAATACTGTATTTTGTGGAGGACTATTCAGCGATTTGGAGTTAGAGAATTTTGTGAAAACTGGGAGTAATAAGGTTCCACCGTCTTTTTTGTCTCTCCCCTCCTCCCTCAGGTGAAGACGGACGAGCGGGTGATGCGCACGGAGCAGGGCCTCCTGTTCCGCAGGCTGTTCCGGCAGGACGAGGGCGTGTACGTCTGCCGGTCGCGGGAGCACGGCTTCTCCCAGACGCTCGCGCGCGTGTCCCTGGAGGTCCTGCGGGGGGAGACGCTGAGCGAGCTGCTGGCCCGCGAGGAGGCGGGGTCAGAGTTCACGGGCAAGGACAGGGGAGGATACAAGGCAGGGGCCCCCTGCCACACCCACAGGGGCCCCAGCATCCCCAGCCACAGCCGGTCCTGGTTCAAGGACATCATGCAGCTGATCGGGCCGTCCAACCTGCCGCACGTGGAGGAGTACTGCGAGCGGGTGTGGTGCAGCGACAAGCTCCGCCGCAAGCACAAAGCCATGATGGACAAGTACCGGCTGGCCCAGGAGAGCGCGCGCAAGGCCCGGAGCAAGGTGTCCGGCGAGCGGAACCGAACCCCGCGGGACACCCGCGCCCGCGAGTGACCGCGTGGAGAGGACGGGGGGGGCGGAGGGGTGGAGAAAGACTGAGCTGGCTCGCAATGTAAGAAGGCAGAGGTGAGATGCTGGAGAGCGGATGGGGTCGGGGAGTACTGCAGAGCTGGGTGCGTATCTGACCCTGTGTCTGAGTCTCCAGGGCTACTCACTCACTTTGGCTCCATCAAGTGACGCAGTTCCATTCTTCCGCAGCAAACCCAACTCCCAGCAGCCTCCTTTGACCCTGCCTGCCAGGACCTGTGCCCTCTGTCCTTCTCCGTACTGCATGACTTGTATGATGCTGTAAATAGGGGCTGGGTGGCAGTGCCCCTCGTGTACCCAGAACCACACCCACCCAGCCAAGCCCAGCCCAGCAGACCCCTCCCTCCCCACCCCAGCTCCCCTTGTTTCCCACAGCTGCCTCACAGTGTTGACAGCCCCCCCCCCCCCCCCCATAGGCCTGTGTTTGTCACCCTGTACCCTTTTCTCCGTCGCGTCTTACACAGCAAAGTCTTTCACCACACCAGCCCACCCCCACGCCCCCCCCCCCCCTCCACCCCCCCGCAGCGCCCCACCCTCCCAATCCTGTGGGGTATAAAAAAGACAAACAAAAGAAGGTCGCTTCACTTAAAGAAACTGATTCAAGCTGCTCTTGAGACTGCATCACAGATGAACTGAATGTGGAACTGAGTTAATTAACAGGAGTTGTGCGGCAAGATTTTGTCCTCAAATTAATAGAAAATGCTGTTTTTTTTTTAAATGATTGGAATTCCAGCTCCCACAATTCCTTTGTCCGCTGTAACACGCCTGAAAAATAATAAAAAGGGGGGTCATTAGTGTTGGAGGAATGTTCCAGTTTGCTTCGTAAACACTACTTCATTATTTAAATGGCAGATTACTGTGATGTTTTCTTTACTGTTTAACTATATTCCTTTTAGTGACAGACTACAAAGCCCTCCCGGTGGGGAAGGGTAGAGTTGTAGAGGACAGGTCCAGTTTCTCATTCACTCGTTCCCTCACTCTTTCCTGCCCATAAAGACATAGAGCACATGGAGGAAGAGGAGCCTTGGGGAACATGGCCACTCGTGCCAGAACAAACACCACACCAAACCGCTCCCACTTTAAAAATAAAAAGAATGCTCCCAGTTCTCCAGAATACGATCGTCATGACAATTTCCAAATGCCCTATGACATACTTCCCCCCACATATGTGCAATGATACTGCATTAAAACCATACACAGTCCTCACTCCACGTGTGGAGAGGAGGCCCGAGTTACTTATATTGACAACTTACAAGATAAGCAGTGCAAATATTGCCATTGGTCCAATCGGTGTGTAATGGTACGGCGATTCAGTATGGCCTCTAACTGATGAGAGGAGAGAGTGTTTCATAATACACACACATTTTATAGTGCTTCTAGTGTGAACGGACAAGCAGGGGATAACCCATCTAACGTGCAGATTCTGCATCTGCAAATGTTTCTAGAGTTTGGTCAGTTTAATTTCAATCCAGTCAGTTCAGGAGCATAATTCCTTTTGAAAAAACCTCACAGAACACTGGGAATTTTTCAATTCACAAACTGGATTTTGTTTAAATGGAATTGACCACAGTTCTGTCCAAGACAGAGAAAGCTATTGTACGTGGCCTTGACTACTCATTATTTGCTGCCAGGATATTTGAATGCAAAGCATGTGGTGTAAACCCTGTTCTGACAAGGGCTGAAAAAGCCTCAGCCTTCCTGTCTGTAAGTTAGATTTTCTTACTTTGTAAAATAACTGTAAATGTCATGAGGGAATTGAACGGAATTCATTTCCTTGCATGTGAGGTTCTGCCATAGGACTGTCATCAGAATTTTTAACGATAGTGTGCTAACATCATTTATGAGTCTGCACCATGTGCTGTGTGTACTGTGTCTGTGTTTATTTTGTATTATTTTTGTGTTTTTGCTGTTTTCTGTTGAGTAGAATCTGGGTGTTAGTTAGCGGATATGAGTCTGTGTGTAACATGTTAAGGCAACACTTATGAAGCAATGAGTATAATTTAATGTGTAATGTATTTGTGTTTTATTTAAGGACCTGTTTTTGTGCATGCCATGTCAGTTTGTGTTTTTCTTTTTGCTGTTGTTTTTTTTTAAAGAAAACAAGCAATTAAAATATAAAAGGTTATTTTTTTTCTGTTAACGCAGCTCAGAACTTTAGTCTTTTTTGGCATGCGTGCCGTGCCTTTGAAGCTGCAGAACCCCACTGCGTCTTAGCGAGAGCACTGTGTAAAAACCCCTGCCAAGGCACTGAGAGCATTGGCCCGCGCTGCGGAACAGGGCTGGTGCTGACACGGAGAGAGGCCTGCTGATCGGGAGCAGGGATTCTGAGCTCGCGAGACGCCTTTCATCCTCACAGAGGATCGATCCCGCGTTCCCACGCCCGCCCAGCGCCTTCTCCGTGCCCCTGTCAGCGTCGGCCCGTCTCTCTGCGCTCTCAGCTGCCTAATGGAGCTTTTCAAACCTCGGCAAACAATATCCCTTTCCTGAAATAAACTGACGAATAAAACGCAAGTCATGTCTTTTCTGCTAGGTGAAGTGTCAATTTTCCTGTGTCTGTAATAGTGCTTGCCTTGGGCTTTATGAGGAATAAAGGCTAAAGCTAATAACCATAAAACCAGCTCTGCAATACACTGTTAAAAGGATTTATCCAACCAACTGGAAGCACACTTTCAAATGCATATTAAATGCTGAACCAGTATCCTCACTGGCAGATGGTAGCATAATTGTAAATCTAAGTTCAAGTTAGAGAAGCTGCTCATCTTCCTGTATCTGTTGCTATAAAACTTTTGTGATGTCAAAGTAAGGTCTTTATTGCATTTAGTACCACTATTAATGTAAGTGGAAAGGATATGTATATGAATAAATGCAGTGATCCATGAAACTACAACAGTATAACTGCATTGCCGTAATATTCTTTTTATTTCGTAATATTACGTGCTTGAGCTCACAGATTTATATAATCATACATCATCTCATTAACCTTATTTCTACCTCATTACTGAACCCTATGCTTCAAAACAACTGATCCCTGCCCCATAACACACCCCAATTCCCTGCTCCGAACAGCTGTGTAATTACACATTAACTCAGTGGTTGCATACTTCATATGCATGCAATTAATGTGTTCATTGTCCACTTCATTTTAAGCGAAAGTCTTTGTTCAGTGAAGGTGAAAGTAGATTACAATTGTGTGTAAGATTATGCTTCTATTGCATCATTCAGTACTTTCTTTACATATCAAATGATATTGTTTCACGGTAAATTAAGCCAAGAATAAGGGCAGTT
This sequence comes from Anguilla anguilla, assembly GCF_013347855.1. Taxonomy (NCBI): domain Eukaryota; kingdom Metazoa; phylum Chordata; class Actinopteri; order Anguilliformes; family Anguillidae; genus Anguilla; species Anguilla anguilla. The sequence goes on along the minus strand of NC_049211.1, from coordinate 15,736,857 downwards.
GGACGTCTATGATGAACACAGTTATTTCACACATACTTGTCTGACTGTTGTCAATGGTGGTATTTACTAATCCACTAAAAAGTGTGTATTATGTTAGAGGAGCTATAGGTATCTCAGTGTTCCAGCGGAAAATTGGTTTATCCCCTTGTTCATGAAGGGGATAAACCTAATTTTCCCCTGGCACCCTGAGATACCCATAGCACATCTACCATAATAGAAACTCATGAGAAAATCAGTGAGGGTGTGAGAGGCATTTGGTTCTACATAGCAATTCCCATATAGTATTGAAACATGTATCAATAAAGCAATGCATTAATAAATTGCATAAGAACGTGGCATAGACGCAGGGTAGTGCTTGACCTAAACACGCCCACCACTGTGAGAGCTGCATTATAAAAAGAGAGACAATGCTTCCAACTGAACGACCCCTTGATCTTGGTTTCATTAAGACTATGAATGCACTCATTTACTTTTGCTGCCCAGGAATTATATTGACTTATAAACTTTAATTGAATGCAAGCTTTATACAATAAACCGCGATTCTGAAGCTCCAAAGTATGCAATCCATTTTAAAATAAGTTATATCATGCAACCCTTAAACAGTAGGATTTAGTTTTTATTTGGTTTTAATTAAAGGATTGAACTGACAGTTATTTTAATGCATTTATTAACATGATTTATTTGGTCATTGGATTTTTGTTTTGATTTTGTTTCAATTGACTTTTCATAAATCTTTCATAGATTTTGGTGGCTTTAGAACCTTTTAGCCGTGAAATGTGTATTATTCATCAAAGTGAATTAGAAAATGGCATTTAATTTAATTTAAAAAGAGTTTTATGTCATTGCTACATTTTATAAAATGAAATTCATGGAACTCATTGTATAACATTTCATTTATTTTTATGCATGCATGACTCTATTGGATATATCTTGGACTTGCACTTGATATATTGTTTTTTGACTGACTTTTGAAAATGCCACTGGGAATTAAAATCCTCTTGTTTTATGATAAATTATTTATTTCTGTCATAAATCTTTTTATTATTAAACTATTACATGTATTTTTCCATGGTTAGCATTTAAAATGTAAAATTATTTTTTACTTTTGAAATACCCAATATTTGTTTTTCTTTTGAAACAAAATGCATGTATGCCACTCAAAACATATATATTCATATATATATATATATATAGGTGTGTCTTATAATACAGTCTCTATTGTTGGGTAATGTGGGGTTTTGTTGAAAATGTAGGAAAGTATGCTTTTCTTGTTTGTATGCATGTTTCTCCGTGTGTTCCTGAGGATGGAAGTCTACATTATGTAGGTTATGCTTATATGTGTACATTGTCACAGGAAAAAATATTTATGTTCTTTTCGGCAATAAAATGGAAGAAGACGACAACAGGCAAACCTGAGTCTCCAATTACTTAAGATGTAGATATCTTAAATGGCAATATAGCATGGCATGGCAATTACTTAAAGAAGCTGTTTATCATGGGACAGATGACTCCAGTCACATCAGTACAGTATTCACACACACACGCACACACACATGCATGCACACACACACACACACACGCATGCAGTGTTTTGTGCTGGTATTCCCAGAGCTGTGTAATTTGAAGAATGGGTGTCTGAGGACACAGAGGTCACTGTAACATATACATGGCCACAGGGCCCTCCAGCCTGTTGAGAAAGGCTGGCCTTACAGCAGGTGTCCTTTAAAGAGGTACTTTTTCTCCCTCAAAGACAATAAATACATCCATTCTCAACTGCCAGGAAGACAGTCGTCCCAATTCTCCCATCTTTTAATCAACCTCTGTATGGGATATTACCTTCAGGGAGGGAGGTCTTGACCTTGCAGTCACATTGTATAGCAGCCTTTTCAGCCACAGCACGCAACATGTAAATGGATTATTATTATATTATTGTTAGCATTATTGTTATTTTCCCATGTAATATGACTGTAAATGATTACAGTCTAACACACACGCACACGTGCGCACACACACACCCACACAAATCCCTTGGGGGTGTACACCACTGGAGGACCCTCTTAGCGCAAAGCCCCTAGTGGTCAGCACGCCGGGATGCCGAGATTACTGAACTCAGACATTCGGTGCTACTGCAACCAAAGTATGAGTTAAAAATAGAAACGCGTTGTTTTAGTTTCATTAGTAGACGATACACAACTATGATGAATACGGAGCTTCGCAGCGCCACCATTGCCGCTGTGGTCGTTCATTTAACACACACCCCCTCCCTGCAGTCTCATCTACAACTACACCCCCACCCATGCCATAATGGACAATATTGTCAAACTTGGCATTCATAAAAATATTCTTTCACCACTAAGAAATCGTATTCCATCATAGCAACAAGATAAACCCGACAATAGCCCTAAGATATGCCAGTACAGCAGTGAAAACGCTGCTCAGTGAATAACGAAATAAACGAGAAAAAGTTTTTTTTAAATGATACCATATCATTCTACAGTCAATATCTTGGACTAAATATTGAATAAATATGCAACCTTACTGTTGGTTTTACGCATAGAGATGTCCCTTTTGAGACTGAGTGGTCACATATTGTCGTAGACAATCCGTTTGGGAAATATACGCGCATTTGTGATGCCTGTGTACCTTCCAAAATAGCTGTGCCTAATACCACATGTGTTGTTTACGGCGTTGTCGCCCTTTTTAGTACAGTCTGGCTTGATTGACAATTCATTTATTCAGTAGGTGAGAGTATAAGCTTTCTAACGACGTATAGCATGTCTAGTTTTGCTTTTGGAATAGCGTTTTATAGGTCAGCATAACCGAAAATTTTCTTATCATGGCATTCAATTACGCATTCACTCTGTGGTAGCAGTAAAAGACACTGCACCTAACGAATCCTGGTCAACAATTTTTTGTAATTTCTTGGAAAATACTATTATTATTGAGGAATTCTGGGCATAGCTAAGCCATATGTTTGCTGATAGACCTAGCTGACATCGTTTTCTGGAGCAAAACAGAAGTGAATAGAACAGTATCATTGATTTACTGTCTGTCTCCATCTACTGAACATAGATAAGATTTCATCATTGCTATGTAAGTATTACTGCTGGTCCCAGTATTACTGTATTATATAATGTGGATATTTCACACTGTAATGTAAGTGTTAGTTAGTAGTGTAATAGATTGTGTGAAGCATGCAACAGTGATGAAGTGAAAGTTGGAACATTGCCAAAACGTGGTGGATGGTTGAAAATTGTTTTCATGTCCCATCTCCATACAAGAAAACATACGATAGTACAGAGTATAGAAATACATACAAGAGTTAAATATTACACATTTAGGTACTGTACCGCAGTGTGTGACAATATTTTTGCATTATTTGTTTAATCAGATAGCAATGTTTCATCTTAAACCTTCGTAAGGGGCTCATTTATATGTGTTATAATGGACAATAAAGCATTTTATTCAATTGTGGAGAGATTTTGGATATGTTTCTGGACTCCTAGATATTTTAAACCACTGTACTGACTGGAAGCTTGTAATTCCCACTTGAAAATTATGCAACAGTTAGTTTCTTGAGTCAAAACAATTGATTTGAAGTGAAATACGTGAATATGTTGTGATTTACAGCAATGCATAATTTAGACATTTTGGATAGATTTGGAGACGCTGGGTACACTGCTTAGTTTTTGCTTCATACGTCTATAGTCTACATATCCATCCTTAGATTTTATGAACTTGTGGTCAATAAGTTTTTGATCCAGCACATGTATAGTTTAACCTGCTGTATATATGCAATCTCTCAGTATGTCTAGACAATTGCATTTGTGGCACTTTATTTCTTCCAAAATTATGAATATAAACTAATCTGTTGGTATTGTAAATTGTACAAATGTCTTGCTTCATTTAAGCCATTTTTCAAGTCTCTGTGGTGTTCACATCTGGAGTTATAAAGCTTTAAATAGGGTACCCCATAAATGGGCAAGAATTGGCAAGATTTGGCATGTGCGCTAAGGGGTTAAGGAAATGGTATTGGCCCTGATGAGATGGTGAATGTGTATGAGATGTTCACTGGGAGAGGGGAGCAGAGGTAAATATATTGATGTGTTTGGTAAATGTACAGGCGGAGAGAGCCTGTAACATATGCTACACAGTAACACAAGCTCTATAAAACACCACACACAGCACACAGCAGCTGGAGTACCATACACACAAAAGCCCTGAGATATGACATCACGTTTCTGAGGAGTGACATGGCTTGGCTTGGGCTGCTGGCTGGGACCAGCTGGACCCCTGGAGCGCCAGTGCAGCCAATTCATCAGACTTGTTATTCAGCTACACGCCCTGGTGCAATCTGTTCAGATGCTGGGAAATACACAGCCCTTTACACACCTTTATCTATAATGACAGCACTGCAGCAGCATCACCGCAGTGAGGTCATTGAAGTTCAACAGCCTCTCAAGCCTTGTCCAACATTTTAATATGTGCATGTGTGAGAGAGAAACTGAGTGCATTAAACTCATGGATTGTTTTCCACATTGAAATTAAATGAAATTTAAGGCATGACCCTGGTCCCATTTGAAAAATGAAAGTGGAAATAATCATGGAGTTAGTGCCAGTTTGTGTGAACACTTGTGCCAACAGCCATAACTTTCCACTGTGAGCTCCAAGAAGCTGTGCGTGTCTATGCATTGCCTGTGATGTAAAATGGGGGAAACATGTTTCTGAAACAGGTTTGTCTCACTATGCTCAACTACAGTAACAGCAACACTGAGCTAGAGGCATAGTCCATTAAATATAAACACAACCCTGACAGTTTGTGGTTATTGCAGTTAATTTCTCATCCACAGTTTCTCATTCTGGCCACCCAAATATCCATCATTACAAATAGCACTGGTTCCCCACATCACCTGACGTCTGGTGAACTATTGCTTGTTAAATCAGGTTAATGTTTGGAATATTTGTCATGGTTTTGGGCGATAACACCAATTTCTTTTCCATCCTGCGTCATTCTTTTGTTTATTACGGCCATTGGTTTTTTCTACGCCTTTTCTTTCGTTATTACGGCCATTGGTTTTTTAAGTGCGCCTTTTCTTCAGATATTACGGCCATTCAGCTTTCTTCATTTCCCTGATTGAATTATGCGCGTGCAAATCTCTGTTTACAATTTGCACCTGTTAGCTTTCTATTTAAACCCCTAGCAAGCCGATATGCTTTGCTTCAGTGTCATTTATGTTACACGAGAGCCGGTAATCGGTCAGGTGTGGTAAAGGTATAGGATTGAGTTTTTGCGGTACTGGATTGTTGTAGCTGCAAAGTTAGCACAACAGTCTTTAGCTTAATGGGTTGTGGCAACAAGTTAGTGCCACAACCTACGCTCAGAATTCTTCTTTTAGGATGTTACTTTCTCCGCCTCGGTTCGAGGTCTGTTTTCTTTGGGTTACCTCGTTTTCTGCACCGGCAGTTCCGTTTTATTTTCAGAAAGTTCATACTCCTTAAGCTTTTGTTGTTTTACCCAGTACGCGGGTTGTTTAGAGCTTTTCTTTGGGATATCCTCCCTTCGGAGTATTTTTCTTTTCGTTCTTTTTCCCCCTGTCCTTTTGTCTCTTTCGAGACTTGGTGGTTATTCTACCTCAGGTGAATAGCTTAAAGAATCCCTGTTCAGTCGCGTTTGGTCTCCCTTCATCAGAGGATGATGTGATGCATCAGCTATACCTTCAACTGAGAAATTTCCCTTCTGTACAAGAACATGGTTCACACACAATCAGTTCATATCTGGCCTATAGCAGAAATCCAGACAAAGTGGAATGATGTAATAGCTTTCTGTGCTGTTTGTTATTTCTCAATCGAGGGGGCTGATCCTACCAGAAACCGAGAAACTCCCCCCGGGGTTGTTTTTGATATCCTGGTGTATTGAAAACCCTGGAATATTTTATTTTCAGGCTACAACTAAGTTTAGAGGAAAGTCAAATAGAGAAATCCCTTGACAAACGATTTGTTGCTAGCCAAAGGGAACTGTTGCATATGTCTGCCACATATAGAGGCCTGGTGGAGGTGTGATGAAGATTAAACACCAGGGAAGAGCGGGGTGGTGAGTGGGGGGTCAAATAACTCATCTAATAGGGCTGCTGGCCTGGGCTTCCCTCTGGGGTTAAGACAGCAATGAGAGAGCATTTCTCTTGCATCATACACAGAGGGACTGCTGCTCACCTCAACTCCGTTCTAAACCTCACGGTCACCACTGCTCCTGAATCCATAGCAACCTGAGGTCACAACCCCAGTGATCACCTGCACTTTCAAACTCATGGCCACCTCCATGTCGGTAACCTGCTCTGTGAACACCTAACCCCCATGTGGGGGACTTGCTTTCATGTGTTCCTCAGAAAGCTTCTCATTTTCCCCTGAAGTCATACCTCTGCATGCCTTTGTATTAAGGTGCACTGTACAAACTTATTAATCTGTTGATTGGGTCAGAGTTTTTGAGAGTAGAGAATGGTGTAACCTGACTGAAAATGGCATGAACAGTTTTTGAAAGTTCCAGATATTCTACATGACATCTTAAGATCTCCATATTCCTTCACATCAGACTAGATTGGCTTTGTTTATTCAGGTTCTAATATCCCAGAGACTGAAAGAACAGGAGACCTTATATTAAGTCAGATTTCAGCTAGAAGTGGTGTTTGTTGGCAAGTGGAGAGCATTCTTTCTTTTGATGTAACCTCTTTGCAAAAATCTCATACAGGGTTTACATGCAACTGTTTCTCCACGCAATCTGACTCTATGATCTATGAATGCTTGACTAATTTAAAACATTCCAGCCCCACCTTGAATTCCAGTATCAACAGAATTAGATAAATAGTAGATTACAAAGGAATGTTTTAGTTAAATAAGGATATGTATATAAATGACACCTCTATCAAATGCAATGCAGATCAAATTGCTAATTAAGCAGTTTTTTGTGAAAAGGGAAAATAAGGAATATGAGAGGTCTGTTGGTGAAAGAAGCTGATTAAAGGAATGAGCAGGAAGCTGAGTAATGGACAGGATGTTATGACTTGTTTACTGTTCCGTACTAAAGCAGCATTCTTGTTTTTTCCTTTTTATAAATCTCTGGTTTTTTAGAGATTTCCTCAGGCTGAGGGTGGAACACTGGAGCACAGGCCACTTTACAGCCCACTGCCTCATTGGAATGACACACCTGAGACAATACGCACACACACACATGCTCAGGTGCGCACACACACTCAAACACACATGGACGTGCACACACACACACACACAGCTGCAGAGGTTATAACAGCTCTTTTGTCTGCAATGACAGACAGGCCTGCCTGTTTTAAAATAGATGGGGAGAAGAATTCTCAGCTGGAGTAACCAGTACAGAATAACATAGTGAACATTAGCATGCACGTTCAGCGAAAGCACTGAGGGAGGCTGAGAGAGACAGATGTGCCTAGCGCCTTAGTGGAAAACAGAAAGGAAGGGATAAGGCAAAGAGCTGGTGATGGAGAGGGAAGAAGAAGGAATAGAGATATACATAGAGAGAGAAAGAAAGAAAGGATACTGAATAAATGGGACACCGTGCAAGAATGTGTTACTTATTTTGTCTATTATTCTTTTTGACCACATATTTGTTTCATTTCTTTGTAATTTTTTTTTCTAAAGGAAAGCAGACACATCCACCTTCTTTTCATATTTTTTGCTTTATTCAGACAGGAAGAAATCAGAGAGGGTAACAGATAAAGAGAGCTACAGTGAGAGAGGAAGGGCATAGTGTATAATTTTACAATAATACACACTGTCGTCAAGGTTTACTCACTGTTCTTTAACTCATTCATTGTGTGCACAGGAAGTGACCAAAGCTAACTGCCCTATTCTCACTCCTGCTTCCTTCCTATATGTACCACCCTGCCGATTGTTCCTATTGTACCCATGAGCCCCACCCCCTGGCAAAGCTGTGCTGCATGGAAGAGCACCTGGAGTGCTCTGCTCTCTCATACAGCTATTACCTCATACAGCTATGCTCTCTCTCTCATACAGCTATGACCTCTCATACAGCTATGCTCTCTCTCTCATACAGCTGTGACCTCTCATACAGCTATGCTCTGTCTCTCATACAGCTGTGACCTCATACAGCTATGCTCTCTCTCATACAGCTATAACCTCTCATACAGCTATGCTCTCTCTGTCATACAGCTATGACCTCATACAGCTATGCTCTCTCTCTCATACAGCTATGACATCATACAGCTACGCTCTCTTACAGCTCTTCAGTCCCTCACACCTCAGCTCTCCATTGGCTCCCTTCCATAGGCTCTTAACTCTCAACTCTCTGCAGCTAAGTTACGAGACTGTGCCAAGGGGAGGGATCACTCATCAGCCCCTCTTTACCCAATTTCCTTCGCTGCTCCCCTTTGAGGAACCCAAATCCTGTTTTTTCCTGACCCCCCCGCTATCAGAAGTCCCCAGGTGCCGAGGTGTGTCAAAAAGTCTGGTCCTGGATCTCAAAGTCTGCCAGTTAGATCACCATACCCAAGTACAGTTCCCCTACAGTTTCTGATGTCTAGGAACAGCAGAATGGAAATGGCCTTTAAGATAATTTTGTGAAGAGCTAGGAATCTATCCTTTCTTGTAATTTTGTGATTTGCTCCATCTTTTCATCTGCTTTGTTAGAGTGAGGACAGAGTCCACAGACAGCATCCCCCCCACCCCCTCTAGATGGCCTACACACTCAATGCATTGTTCTGGCTTCAACTCACTCATTACAGACTGTTTGTTTTCAAAAGCACTGTTATGGTTATCTAGCGTTTCCAGCGTACTGTGCCACTCTGTTTTGCGTGCTGCTAAAGTGTTTGCCTTACGAGTCGGTCCCGCCCACACCAGGGACTTCCTGCCATCCGTCAGTAAACACAGGGCCCAAGAAAGAGAGCGAGACTGAAATTCTGTCTCCTTTACATCAACAAGTCCTTGTGACCCCCGGGTTAATTGCTTAAACGGGCGGGAGGTAATTAGGGCTAATTGGAACCATTAATCATTAGACCTGTCTTTGTTTCATTTTTGGGGAGGGGGTGTTTCAGTCATGAGGAGTATGATAAGTACAGTTTCCCAGGTCTGGGAGCAATAGGGCACATAACCCCCACCCCCACCCCCCATTTAGTAATGGGAATTTAGTAATAGAAAAGGGGGGGGGGGGGCTTGAGTAACACCTTCCTGCTTAAACAATGGCAGACACCATGCAATGACAGAAATTCCTGCATTTCTAAAGAAAACGTAAATCTTCACTCGAACCTGTTAATCACAGGTTAGACTGGCACACAGTCCCATCTCTCTCTCTTTTTTAAAACCACAATAGAGGCACATGTCTTTCATTCCCCACCCCACCTCACAAGCATTCAGTCACAACAGTAACAGCGGCAGATGCAACCACTTAACAGGTACAAACGCTCATGAAGAGGAAAGCACTGATTCTATTTAGGATTGTGAGATATTACCCCCTTGGGGTCTGCCTGTGATCTGAAATTCAGAAGTGTCTTGTGTCATTTTTTATTTTTTAGGGAAAATTGTTTGCTTGAATGGTTAAACAGGAAGCTTTCTGAATCCTCCATTATTAGTGTGATGGTGCCTGGCGTGCTTTCTAGGAGAAAGAGGGCTTTTTTGGCCCTTGGAGGACCTATATTTCCCCATCCATTCTCTGTGTTACTTCCTATTTAGAGAGGTTCACGGTCATAAATAATTGGGGGTCTGTGCAATTACCTCCGGCTGGAACAGACGCCATCACCCGTGGCAAGCGTCACTCTGGTCTACAGATACCATTTGCCTGATCAATTATGACTGAAGTTTGCTTTTAATTCTTAATCACAAAGAATGATTCACTGTGAGCCAACATGAAAACCTCACAACTCTGTATACCCTCCCTATTAATTTATAAAAGCCTAAAGACTGTAACGCAAAGAGAAAATGAAAATGCTACAGCAGAATCTATTAGCAGTCTGACAGTGTGTGATTTACTGTGTGCCCACTCTCCCTGCGCCTGCATATGTGTGTGATTGCGTGCTCTAGTTATACACGCTGTATTAGTGAGGTGAGGTCTGGTGTCTGAGCCTTAAGGGAAGCTGACATTTAACCAGCTGCTCCGTCCACAATCTGGTCCTTGTTCACATCCCCTGTGCAGCTGTACCTGTATGGAGCTGTGCGTGGCTCACTTTCATGTGACACTCCCTCTCTGCCTCCCTTCTCACGTCTCTGTCTGTACTTTTCCCTTGTGTGTCCTTGTAAGTGTCTGCTCCACTTTGTGTTTGTGTAACTGTGTCTCCCCTGCTTTGTTTGAGTAACTGAATCTGCCCCACTTTGTTTTGTGTGTAACTGTGTCCTTCCTGCTTTGTTTGTGAGTAGCTGCTCTTTGCGCGTGTCTCTCACCAGCAGCAGCAGAAGAAGGCCTGTCTCTGTTCATGACCAGTTCAACAGCTTTCACTGGCACCGCAGGCTTCAGGAAATGGCTCCTCAATTAGGCCTGCTGGTCCCAGGACCCCATGGCCCCAAACCCCTCAGCCCTCTCAAAGGGATGGGAGGAGGGTGGGGGGCCACTAAGACTAATTGGTTGCCAGCATGATTAATTATTCTCTCAGTTTAATATCTCTGCTGTCACTAGCTGTGTGTGAGTACAGCGTATGAAACTAAATAAGGGGGTGCTGGCGGCAGGTTATATTAAGGGAGCAATGAGGGATTTAAAGTAAGTCATAATGTTTAAGTGAGACCTGTGAAACAAAAGGACCCCCCCCTCCCAATTTCCTTGAGTAGGTGAAAGAAGCATTGCACACGCATGAAGGGGTGTCATTGTGCTTTTATTGTGTTCTGGTAAAATCGAGTGGCTAGGGAGGGGGCAGGGAGGGGCATTAAAGGAAATGAGTTGTGTGGTTTCCTTACATTCTGCACTGTGCTCAACGCTGTGGCAGAGTGAAAATAGAACAGAATCCAATGAAGCAAAGGAACAGAATTCTGGCTGTGAAAAACTTCAACAATGCTTCCACTACTGATCACGGGCGCCCTCCTGTGTTCTTACTGTGAAACGGATTGTTTTTTCTGTGAATATAGTTCATTGATTAGGCAATCGTACCCTCCAGCATTCTTAACTGGACCGCATAAGTAATGTTTACAAGCAAACACAGCACAAACACCTGAATTAAAAATCATTACAGTAAGCTTAATTCAAATAATATTGACAATAATATTAAAATAAACCACATTGATTCAGGAGCGAAGCCAATAAAGTAACTGTTTGTTTATTGTGTTAATCAAATACATCTCAATCTGACACAACAATTCACAATGAAGTACGGAATTATTACAGTGTGCCACATCAACTTTGGCCTTTGACCTTTCACCCTCTCCTACACAGAGAACACTATTTTCTATCTCCCTTGACATACTGCAGGTATAGAAATACCCCTTCTCCCCAGGAACCAATTATGCATCAGTCAGTATAAAACTTTTACACATAATGGTTGAGAAGCTATGGGGTGAGTAAGATGGTCATGGAGTGTGTCTGGGGTGTAAATACATAGAACCACACTGTATAGAACTCTTCCCCAGCAGTACACACAAATACACGCTCAGATAGTACCACTGGAACAGAACAGGACTATATCTGTCTTCCATTTCAGCATGAGGTGTGAGCTGTGTCAGATGGGCATTGGGTGACAAAAGGAACTCCCCAGCTGATTGGATATTGATGGCACTGGAGCCACTGCTGATTGGATGGTAGGGGGAATTCCATCAGTGTTTTCCCAAACAGGCAGATTCAACACTGTATTGAGGAATATCAGAAGTTTAATACCTACTTTTAATTTCACTTCAACAGTACTAAATAAAGAAATTAGAAATAATGTTTTCTACTAAAAAAAGTTTCTTTTTTCTTCTAGCAGAATGCCGACAGTACAAATGTAAGTCTACATTAAACAATCCACCACAACATATTAGCTTATCTTTTCACATAAATATTTCTATAACCTTGTTAATAGTTGTGCTTTCTTCACCAAGTCTTGTACACTCCACTGTCCCATGCTTCATCACAACTGTTTGGCAGCAATTTATGAGCACTATAGAAAATACCCATTCAACTACTGTAGTCTAGGAGTAAATTACAACATGACACAAGTATAAATAGCAAACAGTATTCCATACATCAAAATACACTGTTAGATGCATTTATGTAGGTTTTACAAAGCCACGTCACTCTAACAAAAGACATTCACAGCATTCCACAGAAGGGACAGTCACACGCACCAGGCCTGTACTGGCAGTGGCCACCAGATGGCGCTCTATTCACACATTTCACACAGTGGATATGATATACCCCCACCACTCTGCACAACAGACACAGTGGCATTTTCTGGGAAAAGGGAAGCCAGGCTTGTGAAAGTCTTTTGCCCACTGCTGTGAAAAAAAAGAGCTTTTCTCTTCTCAATGGGAATGTCACTGATGGGAAGTCTCTATACATCTTTGTTCCAGACTACACAGCAGATATTCAGGCCTGGGCAGTTAGTGATCATGACCATTATTACAGGTACTGTCGTTGATTTTCTTAAATAACCCAGTTGAAAATGTAACCTATACATTTATGGCATATTAATTTGTATCATATGTTTGTCATACATTCCAGGGATCAATCCAGGTAAATGTGGTGCACAGTTACAAATGAAATAGAAAAAAAAAAACATTTGAAAGAAATGCATCAAAAATATATCTATATAGAAATCAACTTGCACATAAAATGAGATCATTTCGGTAAAAATTCATTTGGTAAAAAAGGAGAAAAGAGAATTGAGTGTCAAGTTTATTGTCGTCCGTCTGTGCACTTTGTCAGTGGTTGCCTTTTCACCAGGTCTGTGGGACCTGGGAGTGGAAACTTAAATAAGCGACTTGAAGAGATGGTCACTTCCTGTATGCCCAGTGAGGACCAGTCAAAGCAGTGCACCAGTCAAAGATAAACACACTCGCCTGCACAGACACACATGCACATACACACACACACATTCACTTCAAACATACACTCAGTCGTTTTACAAATAGGAAGCAAGAAGACTGACAATAAGGTAATGGGGGAAGAAAATGCATAATTCATACATAAATTAAATAGTTTGTCATAGAAAAGAAGGAGAAAATCCATAGATTTGTCTGAGAATGCAGTCCTCTTGACACTAATGTGAACACAGTCGTAAGACTTTCTAGCACACCGGCTATCCTAGCTACTGTGTGAAAAGAAGGAACAAAAAGTATTCCCAGTCTTGTTTTCAGACAAAAGATAGAGGACCTCTTTCTGTGCTCCACCCCACGCTCATCCTCATCTCTAAAACATCCTTTGGCGCCCTCTTGTGCGGATGCTGTGTTACTAACTTGCCAGCCATTCTAGCCCTTGCTTTACCCAAAGAAAGCACGTCAACATTTAACACATATCAGTTTAAGCAAAATTAAAAAATAAAAATAATATTCTGATAATTGGAGAAAAAAATAAATAGAATATAGAGAAATTTTGTCTTGCCCAGTTGTGTGTACAATGCCTCCCACTTTTTGTACCTAGCTTCAGTTTGTCATACATTTACAATAATGAACAAAAATGTTTTTTCATGGAACATACTCAGATTATTAATGTTCCTTGTCTAAAGCTCCTAATTCCCTGTAACGGAAGAGCACTCTATCTCTCAGCAGGTCTGCTAGGTGCACTGGAATGGCAGACATGGTCTTCAGTGGTTTAGGCCAAAGTTGGGAACAATATAAAACCTACACCTACAGCACAAGAGTACAGGGCAAGAGTATACATATAAAGTCTTATGTTTTAAGTAAAAGGCATAAAACCATGAACATATATTAAAGAATATATGCAAGGAGTCCACTTTTCATTATGAACTGAATAATGTCAATACACCATCATCATCATCATAAGCAACAACATTGTCACTGCCACAGATTATGTGCACGTGTGTGTGTCTGTATGTATGCATGTTTGTGTGTGTTTGTGTTTGTGTGTGCATGCGTGCGTGTGTGCATGCGTGTGTGTGTGCATGTGTCTATGTGGACCGGTAACAGGTACATTCCTCTCTCTTCTGTGAAGGACTGCTGATATCTGGCTAGAAGCAGCAGTCAGCCCCATTCCCTGCGGTCTTGGTGTTTAGTGAAAGTCTGTCCACATCACTCTTTGAACATTTCATCTTTATGATGCCATCATGAGGTCACCCACTTCCTCCTTGGGTGAAGCCCTGCCATTGTAACTAGTGAAGTCATTGAACTCTCGGCTGATGATGATGTGACCGTGGTGCAGTGTCCCACAGAGCAGTGTTGTGTGTCTAAGAGATGTGCGTATGCCTCCTTTAATCTGTGTGAAGCACGTGTCCGTGTGCGTCTGTGTGTGTGTTTCCATTCTAAATTTATTCCAGTTTTAAGGATTTGGAAAAAAAACTAAGAAAGTCAGTGAGAGTCACTGCTCCACATACCCCTCCAAATCAGGGGAGGGGGGGTCCAGTCTGCCCTGCACACTCTGGGTATTCAAGGGGACAGTGCTTAACAAAGTGACTTGGAAAGGGGGTAGTCTGGGGAAAGAACTTAAGGTGAGGGAGGATAACTATTCACACAAGGAGATACAGTGTGTGGCTCTGACCACCTCTGGTACTCCTCGATCAGTCTCTCTCTGTCTCTTTCTGTACCAGTCTCTCTCTCTGTTTTTCTCTCTATCTCGCCCTCCCGAATGTCCGACCTCACCACTCTCCGGCGCTGCGGGGGGCCCGGAGCGTGAGCTTGGCCTCGTGGGTCCTGCGGTTCCTGCCCTTCCGGATCTCCTGCAGGTGTTTCCACTTGTTGGGGGGGCTGCGGACGGAGCCGGGGGGCAGGCCCGCTTTGGGGGGAGGGGCCACGGCTGGGGCCTTGCCCGGCTGCCGGTTCTTGCGCAGCCACACCTGCTCACAGACCTGGTCCACCGTGCTCAGGTTGGGGTGGTCCACCAGCTGCATGAAGTCGCGGTACCACAGCCGGGGCGAGGCGGGCGGGCCCTGGCCGCCGCTGCGGGGGTCCAGGTGGCCGGGGGGGTCGGCAGACAGAGAGGGGGCGGAGGAGGGCACCACCTCCAGGGTGATGCCCAGCAGGGTCTGGGTGAAGCCGTGCTCCATGGCGTGGCACTGGTACAGCCCCGCGTCCCGCCGCAGCGCGCTACGCACCAGCAGCCCCCGCTCCAGCTGCAGCACGCGCTCATCCAGACGCACCTGCCCACACGCACACGCACACACACACACAGACATACACGCACACACACACAACACGCACACGCACACGCACACGCACACACACACACACAGACATACACGCACACACACACGCACACAGACATACACGCACACACACACAACACGCACACACGCACATGCACACAGACATACACACACGCACACAAATGCATACACACAGACACACACACACACACATAAAACAAAAGCCAGGTTTTAAAATGTGTTAATAATAATTACTGAGGCAAAGTAGCATCAATATTAGCAACATTATTCAGACAAAAACTAGTCACGGAAAATGTACATACAGTACCTAAAACTGCAAAAAAGACTTCTTTTTTTTTACCATAATCTCAAAATCCTCCTTTTTTCTTCCCCTTTTTTCTTTCTGCCCTGCCCCTCTCCCGTTTTCTCTCCTCCTCTCTCTTACCTCGTCTCTCGAGCTGTCTGTGTTTTTCTGGTAGGTCCAGGTGACTTGAGCCTGCAGTGATTTGGGGATGCACTCTAAGAAGGTGCTGCTGCCCTCAACCCCATAGAGTTTCTTCTCAGCCACGCGGTGCTTGTGGTGGTCTGCAGGGGGCAGCATAGTCAATTTGATTTATCACTCATTACCACATCAGCAATGCAGCTATGAGACATGAACATGATCTACAGTATGTCGCACAATTAACCATAGCAGCTCTGTGGGTTTAACACAATCTATTAATCACAGCTATAATTTTTATGGATGCTTCAGACTGTCAGCTAGCCTCGGTTGTGACGTGAGATTACTGATGAAGGAACAACACATTGATTAACTGGGTATTACACATCTCGGTTTGCTTTGTATCTACTCTATATTACCAAAGGTTTCAGACCACCCCTTGGACTGGGGCTGTTTTTCATTTTTTAGGCTAGGCCCCTTAGGTTCAGTGAGAGCAAATTTTAATAATGCAGTATACAAGCCTGCACAGAGCCCTGACCTCAGACCCATCCAAAACCTTTGGAATCAACTGGAAAGCCAACAGCGAACCAGGCCTAATCGCTCAATCAGTGCCCGATCTCACTAATGCTCTTCTGGTTGAATGGAAGAAAATCCCTGCAGCAATACTCCAACATCTAGTATAAAGCCTTCCCAGAAGAGTGGAGGTTGCTATAGCAGCAAAGGGTGGACCACCTTCATATTAAAGCCCATAATTTTGGATGTTTGGTGTCCACATACTTTTGGCCATGTTGTGTATGTTCAATAGTCTGTGTGTGACATGTAAGAAGAATAAATGTACACCGTCTCAGTGGGGACATCACCGCCACTATAACAGCTTAAGCAATCCCTACGACATTTCATAACATTGCACAATGTTTTGAAATTTCCCCGCAGAATGTTTGGCGTCACTGCGTGACTCAATTTCCTGCCCTCGTTTACGCCAGTGTGACAGAGCAGTGCACTGTGGTCAGGGACAGAAGGGAGCGCAGGGTTCAGAACTGCACTTTATCAGAATCAAACTGATGTCTGAGATGGCAACCTAAAATGAAAAGAGAGCTGCAGTTCTCACCTCCAGAGCAGAGGGTGTTGGGATCCCCGTTTCGTACATCCTGGCGCCGGAAGCGCCTGTGTGATGGAAAAATGATCAGCGTGTTATTAACATTTTTTTCACTTTTACATACATGATAACAGCTGATGGTGTCACCAGTGTGAAAAAGCAGGGGACATTGCGTTGGTGGAAGTCTTACCATTTCGACCCTGTGGTCTCCACTCATGTTGCTTGCTTTATATTGAGTTAGATGTTCGCTCTGCCTTTTGTTGTGTACTAAGTGCAAAAGTACACTCTTTGTTGTGTCCATGGCACTTGAAGGTTAATGGCTGACCCTGGCAGTGTTGAATGTTCACTCTTGATATTTCAGGACTACTTTAGGACATTCTGGATAAGAGGGTCTGGTAAACGCTAAACTGTAATGGTACTTGTGAGACGGTAATGCGCTGTGTACCGTTTGGTGTTGGGGAGGTAGCGGGTGCAGGACGTCCCGTCCCAGGCGCAGTAGGGGTCCCGAGCCAGGCAGCATTCGGCGCACGCCTTGCCGTACATGCTGCAGCGGTGCAGGGGCACCTGCGCCAGCCCCGTGTCCGTGCCCACGTACAGCTGTTGCTATAGGAACAGAATCAGGGAGAACTTTATCCTGCTGAAGTGGAGTGAGACACTTTAACATGACACTGGGCCATATGTTGAGAGACACTACAGAACACTTTGTGTGAGATTTGCCTCCACACATCGCTGCTGGATCATTCTTTCTAAACACAGTGTTCTGTTCTCATTTTTAAGCATCTCTCCAGTACACTGACCATTTGGACACCATATATTATTACTGAAACCCCCTCTCTCCCTGTAACTAGTTCTATTTCTATCAGGTGTTATCACATGTTGACAAAGGTACCCGCTTTGAGGAGATCTGCATGTTGATGATTGAAGAGGAGTCCTGTGGAGGAGAAACAATAAGAGGTGCAGATAAGTACATACACAAACACACAGATATGTATGCACACACACACACACACACACATACACACACACAGACGAACACACAGATATACAGTTTTCTAACCTTGAACACTTGCAGTTCTTCCAGCAAAAGCTCCTCCATGTTGTTCCAACTCTCCTTGGGCACAGAGACCACTTTCAGGACAGTCCCCACATCTGCAGATAATGTAACGCACAATTATACCCCACATGACTGACATCACACGTGCTTCTCTTCCTATATATGTGTAACTGCAACCAGGTAGATCAAGACAAAAATACTGAAATAAAGTCCAGAGGAGTTTCTTTTTTGTAGTACATCAGCAGATAATAGCTGTGCACATGTAGATGGTGCCCTAAAGGTAGCACAGGCGTACCTGTTCCAATGAACATGACGTCATACTGCCCGTCCGCCGCGCCCACCCTGTCCACGACGATCTGGGTGAAGCTGTAGTCCACGTTCTTGCGCAGGAACACGGGCCGGCGGTTCAGCGGGTACGCGGGATTAAACATGAGCGGGTGGTGCCGCGCAAACTGGATCACGTCGTCCGGGAAACCCTTGGTGGACTCGAAGCTACCGAAGGTTTTGCTGGGGCACTGCAGGGAGAATGTGCACAGGCTCAGGGTGAGATGAGCTGCTATGGAAACGGTAACAGGGTATAACTGGTGGCTCTGAGCCCTCAGGCTACAGGCTACAGCACCTACCATGCCTGGCCGGGGGTAGGGCACTTTTCCCTGGAAGGGCACCCACTGGTAGTTGGGCCCCTCTTTGTGTGCGAAGGGCCCCAGGAACGCCCTTCGAATATCGCTCATGGTGTACAGACAGACGGCTGAGCCCTTAAATACACTGCTGCAGAGAGGCAGGAGGCACAGTCACAGAGTCAGTTCCACAGTTTTGGAACAAATATATGCATATCCAAACATGCACATATGCACACACACATGCACACGCACACAAACACACACACACACACATATGCACATGCACACACATACGCACACACACACAAACACACACGTATGCATACACACACACACACACAGATATACCAACCATCAATAATCACACCAGAGTCCAGAGTTATGTCTCTCCCCTAAATAAATGTGAAATGCAGTGTTTGACCTCTAACCTGGATGTAGAGAAGACCGTGTAGACCAGTGGGTTCTTCCTGTCCCTGGTCTGCAACAGGAACACGTCCCCTGGGAGGAAAACATGTCACAGGTCACAGGTCAGAGTTCAGAGCAAAGAAAAACAGAGGAAACCTTTTTCTTATTGGAATCCTCAGTTAAATGACAAAGCATCATGCAGACAGCCAACCCCAGCTACTGGTTGTCGTTGTTGTGCCCAGTGCTTACGAAGTTCGTCGAAATATGTGTCACTGCCGTCACTGCCCGGCACGGAACAGATGAGCCTGGTCTTGAGGAACGTTGTCCACTTGTTGACCAAACTCCGCTGGCCACCCATGTCATTCTGAAATGCAAGATACATTCACGTCGATATTGTATATTCCACCATGGATTTGGGTTTATAATACATTTGTTGTATATCTAACTGTGGTAAAGCTATCAAAGCCTGTGTAGTGTGTGTAAGACAACACATGCTGAACCGTGATTGGCTGTTCACCCTGCAGAGCTGTCCAATCCGGGAATAGGTGGCCTTGCCCAGGCCCTGGGCCTCCACAGCAGTCTCACGGAAGAAGAAGAAGACCTTGTCATCGTCAGGGTTCTCACTCTCAGGCACCCAGAAGGCATTCACAAACTTAGGCTCTGTGATGCACACAAATAAATAAGACAAGATGATCATAGAATAAAAGGAAGACACACGCACTCACACAAACACACACTGGCGTGATGTAAAACGAAAGGCTGCATAGCTGCGTAGTCAGAGCAGACCTAGTGTACACAAAAATAATGAATTTTACAGCTAATAAAGAAATGATGTACTGCAAAACAGCTGACACGATAAATACTGCAAAATCACAGTGCAAAAGGCATTGTGTTACCCAGGATTAGAGCTCCACATCTCACCCCACCCCTGACCCCTGTGCCCCCCCCGCCCTTAGCCTGCCAGCTCACCGTTGAGCCAGCGGGAGTCGTGCTGCTCCGTGCGGATGGAGGTGCGGCTGCCCAGGCTGCGGAAGATGGTGAAGTCCCGCCCCATCAGGTCCGTGGCCACGCCCGCGTACAGCTCATCACCTGGGAAACGGGGACATGCTCAGTGCAGAACAGCTCAAGTGCAACAAAAAAGGCAAGAGAGAGGGAGAGAGAGAGTGAGGTAGAGGGAGAGTGAATTTGAAGATTGATGGGCGGGACCTACCAATCAGGACTGAGGCTGCTTGGTGCCGAGGGTCATAGGGGCTCTTTCCTTTCCCATCCTCCACTTTGGAGGGGTCAATACGGAACACGTGATCCTGGGCGTGTGCAGAAGAAGGAAAGTGGGGTTGAGGTTGGGAACATCATTAATTAACAGAAACGTCATTAATTGCAAACATATAGCGAGTGCACAGCTGGTGTTGGGCAGGGGAGCAGATATAGTGCAATATTAATGCAGATGGGAATGCATCAGAGAAAAGCTACAAAGCTGAATGTTTAGCAGCGCACACAGGTGGCTAGAGATGATGTGGGAGGGACACAGGCACAGAGAAAACACGGAGAAAGGAGAAGCCACAGGACACAGGTACAGTGATCATGGATTTAAAGTGTGGACACAAGACCAAGGGCATGGATGCGAAACCCGTATATGGACACTGCAGTACTGTTGCAGTGCCTAACCTCAAATTCTCAAATTTACCGTAGAAATGGATTACAGGTGTCTGCCAAGCAAGTAATGTAGTGTGATGTACTGTAAGCTAAAATGGCAAGTAGGCAGCAATCACAGGAAAACTGGGCACTCACCTCCATCTTCTGCCCCACCTCTACAAAGGCACAGGTGGGGTGGAAGGCTCCTGTTCCACAGGCATACAGGTGGGTGCGGTTGTAGTGGTGTAGGACCTTCACATAGTTAACACACTCCTTCTGCAAAGCACAGACAGAAGCGTATGTGAGCGTAAGGCCTGTGCACACATATGAACACACTGTACTCTACAGCACACATATGAACACACTGTACTCTACAGCATACTGTAGTCAAGTGCCTTATTTATAGGAATAACGTACACTCCCTACACTCGCCTCCAGTCCAGACTGCTTTAAGTTTGTATGCATTCTAAGACTGAACATTTCCAAATGTTTTCAGTGTAAATGAGTGGATGACGTCAAACAGAAACCCAGCCAACAGAGTGTCTTTTACTGTGCTCCGCCATTTAAGAGTTTCACAATCACTGCTCAATGGAAAGAGTAGTATTTCCCGGAGAGGGGATGGCTAACAGAACCACCTGCCATCACATCCTGCAGTAAATGGCCTTTGACTCGCAGCCACAACATTGTTCTACGAAAGTGGGGGTCTTGGGCTCAATAACATTAAAGTTAATGGCTGAACTCCACAGCACATGAAAGGCTCGCACACATGAGTGACCGAAGCCCGGGCCATAGTGGTCACCTCCCACACCAGTCTGCCACCTTATCTGCTTCTGTACGCGAGGGCAAGACAGCTGGTCCCCTCCCCCCTCCCCATTCACAACCAGCTGTTCCTGACTCCTATACTGTAATTATCTGGAGAGGTATGCCCCCCCCCCCCTTCTCTCTCTCTCTCTCTACCCCCATCTCCATTAGAGCAGATCATTTGCTACACCGTCTGGTATTACTACAAAAACTGGCTACTGAGTGGCAAACATCTGTCCAGCCCAGATCAGGTTTCACTGGCCGTGGACCCTGGGGGGGCCTGGCCCCCAGGCGAGGGCATGGGGAGCGGGAGCATCCACATATCTGTGGCCCAGGCTTCTCCCTGTCTGTCTGTCCACTTCCTGTAATTTATGGACCTCATCTACACTTGGGCCTGAAATGAATCAAGAAATGTGTTCCTCTATCCATCTGTTGCTGCACTCGCCTTCACGGCCAACCACTTAAAAGCTCCCTACAGGATCCATCTCAGCAAGCGTAATAACAGAGTCATCATTCATTTGCCTCATTAATGTAAGCACTATAGCCACTGTGGCTCATGAATTTGAGTGGTGGTGGTGGTGGTGGGGGGGGGGGGTCACGCTTTTGTGGGCTCCACATCTCGGGCCCGACCCCTCCCCAACCCTATGGCGCTCTCCTCGGGCTGATGGAGATCAGCACTCAGACCCTCTCGTCCTGCCACCTCCCGTTCCACGTCATTAATCCAGACACACACAGCCCCGGTCGGGAACAAAGAGCCTCCTTCTGAACGCAGCGCTTTGAAAGCTAATGGGGGAATCATATACGCGCCAATTAAGCTGTTGACAAACAGAGCGGGGGCCGTGTTTGTTCAGGGGCGCCACACCCCCTACCCAACTCTTCCCCCCCCACCCACCAGGGCTCCTGTGGCATTCTAACTTTCAATTAGTGAAGGGCCAGCTGAGGGTTAAGCAGCCTGGAGCTGCAGTCAGGCCAGCAGCACTTTGATGTGTGGGGCGCCACAAAAGAGCTGGCAAAATAATAAATAACGGGGGCTTGTAAAGAGACGGGCTTCGGGAGGCCGTGCGTCACTGATCACAGCTTTTGTGTCCCTGGTTCCTCGGGCTACAATGGAGAGTTCACCTCTGACTCTACCAGCCCCCATTAAATGAATGCCCGTGGAGTGAGCACATGCAGGCTGCCATCCCCGGACCCGCGCCGGTCCCTGCCGGACTCACAGGAGGGGATTGTGGTATCCATCTCCCAGATCAGGCCCTGCTGTGAGTCAGCCCCGGGTAATGACACTCCTTTCATTCACAATGAACACTGTAATTTCACAATTCTGTGAAAAGCACAAAAAAGGTCAGAATGGCTACATTCAATGCACCCAACGACAAAGAGACCCTTTGTTCTTTGCGCAGCATCGAGTCCGCTGGGTTGCAGGGCCCGGAAAGAGCCCAGCCTGATCAGCAACCAGAGGAGCTCTGTTCCCATTGCTTTGCTGTGTCAGATAACATGTCCATGGGCCGAGGAAGGACCAAGCCCTCTTTTTCCACACATTTGACCACCAACATTACAATAGCTCTAGATTCTGCCTTAATCTGGATCCCCTAGAATCTAGAACCACATCAGTTCTAATCTCTGCCACTCTAGATCCTAACAATTCAACAGTGTGTTTAGATCCCTCAGGTTAAATGTTTTACTTTTCCATGACAAAATTCAAAAGGAAAAAAAAGTCAGTCTCCCTTCAGCTACTTCCATGTTGACAAAGAACAGATAAGTGCTTTTAAGTTTATCCTTTAAAAATCCATTGCATCTTATTTTAGCACTTACAAGAATTCAAAGAGCAGCAGTGTTTTTTCACAGTCGGGAATTTTGAAAGATCAGTCTGTTAATTTTCTACCAGAAATACAACTCTCGCAGAATAAAAAAGACAGTTAAGCTTTTAGCTGCGTTTTATAGTTAGAGAATTAAACTATAAAAGGCAGCCAAAAGAAGACAAATGGGACCAAGTGTTATGAGAGAGAGGGGCAGTCCCTGTCCCAGAGCCCAGCCCTGCAGTACAATCCGATTAACGCCCCTTCCCATGGTGGCCCGGGCCGTCCCACAGAGAAACACACTGCGCAATAATTAAGGTCAGAAGAGAGGTCACTGCACTGAGCAGAGAGAAGGGCCTGTGTGTGTGTGTGTGTCTGTGATGGGGGGCAGGGGGTGGGTAGTTAAGCAAATCTCTTTCAGGTGCCGCAGGGGACCTCACAGTCAGCTGACCCAGAATGGTAGGTAGAGCCGCCCACCACACATAACAAAGCCTGGACTTCTCACACACCCTGTCAGCACACAGTCAAAACCAATATAAACCAGTTACCCAGCTATGAACGTTTTACACTTTTTACGCACACATATACACACACACGCACATGCACACACACGCACACACACTCACACACATGCATGTGCATGCACACTCTCTCTCACACAAACACACACACACACACACACACATACATATATAGGTAATTTTAAAGGTGTACACATACCAATATGTGTACATGTGTACCCACTTATTGATTTAAGATGTTCAAACATTGTATTTTGGATGTAAGGAAGCAAAGTACAAATTGTCATTGGGTGCACTGAAGCTAGCACTGAACCGCATTTAAATGAAGCTCAGAGTCAAGTCAGGCACATTCACAGTGAAGCACATGCTCTGAGCACACTAGTTCAGTCATGTCATGTGGCTAGTTAATTGATTACTTAATTGCTTTAATCAATGTGCTTTTCACCAATATTGTATTAACCTAATGAAAATAGATGGTGTTAGATGAAATGTGGTGTTGCTCGTTGTTTGCTTGTCTAGGGTTTTGGGCTGTGATCCTTGTATGCAATTAGCACATATAATTTTTTGCTTTTGCACGTGCTGCTGTATTTTATTTATTTATTTTATTTTATTTTATTTTTCTATTAGTCCATTGACTTCTTTGAGTTGCATTGGGTTTGAGCACCACATACATTAAATATGTTTTTGATTTCAGCTTGCTTCAGGGATCTTCTTGCTGTCAAATGGAAGTACCAAAGCTGATTGTGCTGACAAAATTGTTTCTTTGAAAATCATCCTTGTAGTTTAGTTTGTTTTTAAATGTGTGGAACTCCAGGGGCCTTCCCTCATTTTGGACGTCTATCACTAAAAGTGTGGCCATGGTGGAATTTATTTGTTAGGTCAGGGAATTTGGGGAGGGACCGTGTTCCACGCCTCTGAAGTATGTAGATCCATAATAGGGATGCATATCACAGAGAGGGGTGCGGCAGGATGAGGTTGGGCCATATGAAATGGGTCAGCTGCTGGCTCTGTCCACCATGTGTTCTCCCTTGAGTAGGACAATGGAGAATTCATTACTCACAGGGTGTGTGGGAGTGTTCTTTGGGGGGACACAGTCAATCAATCAATCTTTGTTTTTGTATAGTAAAATATATAAACCATTTTTATAAATACAATGGCCTCAAACGCGGGCCAGGCAGGACCTTTCACATGTTTCCTGGGACACAGACGCACCCACACACTCAAACCTGCACACACAAAAACGGGCAGATCTGTCCTGGTAGGGAGAGCCCCATCCCAGTGGAAAACATCCATCCCACCCTGTCCTTCAGGAGGGTGACAAAGCTATGGCATGCTGCAACAAGCTGCTTCTCCCAACCAAGCCCTGCTGTCCTGCTGGACAGCCAGCCAGCCAACACCCTCGATTTCACAGAATCTGCTCGCCTGTGTGCCGCATGGAATGACAATGCATTCTGGGACCAATCACAGGCCTCCAAGCAGGTGCTGATTGAAGACCCTCACTTCTCTCGTGAATGGCTGAAGGCTCTGGGAGGGTGAAAGGGGGTGAAAGAAATGGAATGCCAGCTGTGCCCGCTGCCTGGGATGAGACACAAGCGGACTAGCCCTCAGATGGACATGGAGCACTATCCCAACTCTCATCACTCTCTTCACTCGCTCACATAGCCACTCCCATACCTGAGAGAATCCTGACTAGCTTTTCCATATAAGGGAGTGGCTGCTCTACGATTGGGTAAAAGCCTGGTCCTGTTTGGCCAGCACGAGTCTCTTTGCACAAGAGTGGGCTTGAGCGGAAACCGTACCCCACAGCTTACACCACACATGGTGACGGAGCCCCAAAGAGCCGTCGAGCAGCTGCGCTTTATCCCCCGCTAATTTATTCAGACGCCCGCGACCGGCCACAACTGCTTTTGTGCGGTTTCATTATACACAAACGCCAAGGACAAGTGCCAAGAAAACCCCAGGGTCGGACGCCGGAAAAACGATGTGCGCTCGCCATCCAGATAAGCGAGCCGCAGCCTTCGACTGCGTTTAAGCCACAGGCAGCCGGCTAGCCCATCCTGCGATAATGAAGGAGGAGGAATCACACAGCAGGGCTTCTCCTCTGCACTCCACCATTTCGGCTGCTTGCTCAATTATTTATTATTAAACACTCCAGACTAATGTCTCAATTTGGCTGGGGGGAGGGGGGACACAAACACAAAAACACAAGCACACAACAGGATAATGTACACAGAAAAACACATGCACTCGCACACGCGCACACACACACATACACGCACAAACGAACTCTCACACACACACACACAGCTGACACTCCTCAGGTGTAACAGGAGCCAGGCCCGCAGTATGAATGGAGGCTGTTGTCTGCCTGCTCCAGCTGTATAATCAGGCTGATGAGGGTGAGGTATTTGTGTGGCTAGTCTCCGGGGCCAATCCCCTGTCCCCTGGTCCCCACCAAACACAAACACAGAAGTGCACACAGCATGGACTTGCCAGCCTCCAGGCTACCTGGGGGGGGTAATCATCCCACACGAACGTGGGTGGTCCCTCTGGCCCCAGAGCAGTCTGGGTGGGTCAGAGCGGGACCCAGGCGGCACAGAATCAACGCGCTTCTGTCCCAGCTGAGCCCAGCTGCTCTCTAAACGAGCAGAAGGGGAAGGAAGCACCACTTCCATGCGCCAGTCAGTGTCTCTCAGACGGGGTCAGACAGGAGAAGGGGGAGAACAGCGGGCAGAATCTCCTCATCGAGCGGGCCGTGCCCCGCCCCGAATCACTCCGAGCAACACCGGATCCCCCGCCCCTCTGAGGAGCTCCTCAGTGTAAAACAGAACAATGGACTGAGAAGGCGAGACGCTGGTCTAACAGACCAGGCCTACATGTACGAGCATGAGGAGGCACTCACATTGATGTCCTTTCCTGCCCAGTTGCACTCCTCCCTCCAGTCCACAGGGGCCGGCCAGTATATCTGAAAGAGAGGTCAGACGGGACAGGGGTCAGGGGTCAGGAGGACGGTGGGGACAGAGGTATGTCTGGGGTCGTGACCCTGCGGGGGAGGACCCGACTGCCCGTCCCCGCAGGGACATTTCTGAGACACAGAAGGTGCAGGAATCCTCACCAACTGTCATAAAATCATAAAAACTTAACTGCACGACAGCCGACCTCAAGCAAAAACTGACCTTTTTTTAAAAATTACAGGACTTTCAAAAAGACATCCGTCAAACGTTACGCATGTCATAAATCCAATCAAACGGAACTAAAACAAACTAACAGCACAGTGCAGGAAGTAGATTTGTCATCGCTAAGCAAACAAGCTGTGACAGACACGAGCATTCCACACTGGGCTGCAGTATAAGGCCCGGGGCTAGCACCTCTCCCCTCCTCTTTCAGGACCGCACAGCATACACTGGTTTACAGGTAATGCTTCGCATGCATTGTAATGGGATCAAACAGAGTACTCCTAAATGGTGGGATATCTGCCAATCGAATGAAAATGGGAATTAGCTCTCATTTGTGTGTGAAAGGCAGTGATATTCATTAGTCATTATAAACACGTACTTTCAGTATGTGTGCTGTCTTGACAGAGATATCCTAGCAGTTCAGGACAGTCTTAAGCATTTGAGGGTCTCACAATTCAGGCAGAGGCCAAAACAACCTGACCCAGTGTTTGGTAATGAGGCAGCGCCTGGGTTTGGTAATGCACAGTAAAATGCCCTGTGTTAATTTAACTCCATGTGTACCAGGTAAGAGTTGATTTAACCCTGAACGTTTTACTGTGTCGGACAGCCTGCAATGGGACAGCCTGGGCCTGGGTTTGGCAATAGGAAAGCTTGGTTCTGAGTTGGGTAATCGGAGAGGTTAGGTCTGGGTTAGATAATGGAACAGTCTGGGTCTGGGCGTGGTAATGGGACAGCCTGGGTCTGGGTTTGGGAATGGGACAGCCTAGGTCTGGGTTTGGTAATGGGAGAGCTTAGGTGTGGGTTTGGTAATGGGAGAGCTTAAGTGTGGGTTTGGTAATGGGATAGGCTGGGTCTGGGTTTGGTAATGGGAGAGTTCAGGTCTGGGTTTGGTAATGGGATAGGCTGGGTCTGGGTTTGGTAATGGGAGAGTTCAGGTCTGGGTTTGGTAATGCGATAGCCAGACTTTGAGGTAGGCCTGTAGGAAAGACCTACTTTTTCCCCCAGTGTGGGGTGCAGCAGGGAGAGCGGTGGCCTGAGGGCTTTGGACTGCTCTGAAATATCCCATCAGGTAGAGGCCTGCACACCTCTTCCCTCTGGCTGCACCCAGCCTCCTCCCATTAAAAAAGGAATGTCAAATCACAGGGTGGGAGCCCCAGACCCTTCCCCTGTGCTCCTCATAAGACAGCCCACAAAACACAGCAACACCCTCAAGAGTGACCCACATTCAGTATACGCTCCTCACCCCATTTACCCAAACGCGACGCACCACGCTTGCTCAGAAATGCTGGAGAAATTCTTTAGCCTTGTGAAATGTGAGGGGAACTTCCGATGCAACTCGCTGCCTGGAAGGTGTGAATGTCTCGGGGGGAAATGAGAGAGCAGATGCCTCAGGAGAGGAGGATTGCCTGGTACAGGGATTACATCTGCTTTCTGAAAGACCCTGTGGTTTCATTTTCCACAGCATCCTGTTCAATTCACTCTTTGCCTGAGGAGGCAACAGACAGCAGTCACTTTCCTAATCTGAATGGCTCCAATTTTTGGCTCGACACCAAAGAGCTTGCATACACCATTCATATAGGATATTTTCTTCCTGCTAAAAATGTCAGTAGTTCATGCTGGTCTGCCTTCCTCAGGACACAGTCAAGAAGTAAAAAAAATAACAACTGGGAGAAGACGCTACAATAGCCCTGTGATCCTGTGACTAAACCTTCCAATTACGCCATAAATCACAGCCAAAAATACGGTGTGGGAACAGTCAGTGATTGGCTTCAGCACCTGATGGATAGAGGGCTGAGGGCAGATATCACATCTGTCAGGGGGGAGGCAGTGGTGTGCGGAGAGGATCAAAGGTTAGGGGGTTCAACTGCAAGGGAGGAGGAACGAGGGAGGGGGGTTGGGTTGATGACAGTTAATCAAAGATGAACTGATCCCTCCTGTTAGGAGTCCGGCACTGTGCATTGACCTCTGAACCCCAATCTCTTCCATTCAGAGATAAGACTGGGATCCATCAATCTGTCATCACTGGTCCATTACGCATGGCCTGCACAATGCTGTGTATGCATCATACTCATTCCCTGGAGTTCATACACCATACTGCTTCCCTGCAGCACATACACCATACTGACTGTCTTCAGCATATACAGCACACTTACAGTTTTTAGCACGTATAACATATCGACTCCCAATCTGTATGTATATTGTATATGGTCAGACAGACCAACGGTTAGAAAGAAAAAATGACTGACAAACTGCTTGCCAAGACTGGCTAATGGATTGATTCATTGGTGAACTGATTATTCATTGAAAGGCTGACCTTGTGCTCCTGCTTGGCGATGTTGTCCAGGCTGAGGGACAGCAGGAAGTTCCTGGCCCCCACAAACAGCCTTCCTCTCTCCTCATCCAGCAGGAGAGCACTGAAGCAGCAGGAGCGCTCCAGCTCGAAGCGCCGCACTCCGTGGAAGGCCTGGAGCTCTGCAGAGACAACGAGCAGTTACAGACAGGGGAATACACAAACACACACACTTTCAATTGCATACACACATGCACACGCACGCACACACACACACATGCACATGCACGCACACACACATGCACACACGCATACACACACACACATGCACACACGCATACACACACACACATACACGCACGCACACACACACATGTTCACACACTCACACACACAAACTGACACACTTCCTACCTTCTGCTTCAACATACACACTCAAGTCTTGTACTTTTTCTGACACGCAGGTATTCGCATTCTAACACTCACGCGCGAATATTTTACACAGACACATGCATTCAGCACAGTGCAGAAGCACCTTCAGAAGTGTAAGCAGCAGGACCATAACTCAGCACTGCGGTGACACCCCAGGACTAAAATAGAGGGCTGAAACAGTGTAAGGGCACGGAGCGAAGGCCTCAGAATGTTTCATTACCTCAGCGAGAGACGCCTCTCCCAAAGAGTCCCCTCCGGTGCCCCCCGCACATCCCTGACTAGGATGTCAGAGGAGATGCGGCATTCTCACACGCCAACTATTTACATTTCTTTACACCGCGGCCCTTGTGCGAGCTTCAGACAGCCCGGGCCCGCGGTGACGCCACTTTATCTCACAAACACGTCAGCAGACCCAGCGTCTCGGGCTCGCCGTCCTGGATAAAAATACCACGTCAGAGCTGGCTGAGGGCCCAGCGTGCTGGTGTGATTTACCGTTTGCGCCGCTCGCGAAGAACGAGGAGATTTCCCTGAAAAGACGTAATTCTGTCCCGGAGGAGTGTGGCGTGTAATGCCATTATCAACAAACTTTAGCTCGCAATGAGGCCACTTCCTGTGTGGAACTGCTCCACTCACGCTCCCACAGTTCTGGAAGTTTCTCTCCTCTGGGTTCAGTTTCATTTTATTTGGCTGGGATATCCCAGGGCTTATTACATCACTTCTGCATGACCTCAGTATTTCAGCTTCATGAGCAATAGGTGGGACTGGAGAGTTGGCCATTGTGAGGAAGACTATTAAAAGTCAAATGTAAGCCCGTGATTCACACTGATTGACCATTCAAGCCTATTTTTCTCTGAGTAGTGAGGTGCTGGGTTGTGCTCTCATGGAGAACCCCCCCACCCCAATCCCTCTAATCCCAGCTCTCTCTGTGGTACTGTGGCACTATGGCTGCCTTCCACAGTTGCCTTGGAGACGGCGGACTCCTGGGGGTCTTTGGGGCAACAGATGTTCCAATCAGAGCTTTTATCACCACACTGAAGGGGTGACTAGGAAGTGGGTGCATGGCTTCAACCATTCACCCCTTCACCAGGTCCCAGAATCCCTGATAAAATTTGTGCCTTAGGTGAGGTGAGGTCCATAATGTCACACTTTACTCTGTGTGGAACTATGTACTGTTCTACTAAGATACCCAAATATAAGAAGTCAGTCAAGGCACTGGAGTCAGTGCCGGTGGCCTGTAGGTTGGACACTTGAATGCACACAGAAAAGGGCGGTGGCTTGCGAGGTTAATGATAAACAGGAAGATAGCGGCTGTAGAGCTGGGCATGGCTGAACCTGGAAAGCTACTAGAAGCAGACACAAAAGACTCTTCACTGGACATGTGAGGATGCACTGCTCCTCAGAGTGTGACACTTAATGCTGGACCACCTCCAGCGGCAAACTACAAACGCACCAAAGCCTTCTGAGCACGTGCACTGGATTCGCTAATAAACAGACACAGGTCCCACAGCTGCCCACACCTCCATTTTTAAAGGATTTGCACACTTCAGTGGGTTTTCATTCCAGATAAATAATTGATTTTACTTAAGAATACTGAGCCCCCATTCCCTGTGGATAGAATTATCACCCCACCCTGATGAATACTGGTGCACAGTGGTTTATGCACTGAGCACAAGCAAGACCTGAAAACCCTAAACACTACAGACACTCCGGAAATGAAGATGCCATTCAACATTTTATCGACTGATCTGCGCACATATCAAGACCATGAATTAAACTACGGAGACCGTTCTGATGGTCCAACAAGACCAGGAATGGATATCAGAGAAGATCCTTAAAAGATCCATAAAATATTTACCTTACATATTTATAGTATGTCACTTAGATTCAAATGTAAAAACATGGCCTGGAGCATGGGAAATATTTATTCAGCTTACAAACCTTTTATGTCTACCAAGAAAAGCTTTTCTTTTGTGTTAATCTCCTCAGAAACTAAGTCTATACAGTCTCATTTGCCTTTCAACTAGAAAAACTGCACAGACAGTCTGTTGAACCCAGCTGAACCCACCTCCTTCATGGCCAGTTGGTCCACAAAAAGTCATGCCTGTGCTCAAGGGAAAGAGATGCTTTGGGGAAACCCTCATTGCAGGTCTACTGGACTGCCCTAGACAAATATCAATCAACTTTCTTTACCAAGACCATCATTACCATCAGGCATCATCTGCTCGAAGACTTGAAAACTGGTTTTTGGGTTGAAAATAGTAAATTAGTAAAAGAGAGCCTTACCTTTGTAGGACAGCTTCATACGAGGAGAGGAAGAGGAGGATGAAGAGAAGGATGATGATGAAGAGCCACTGGTCCGAGGTACTCCGCTGGATGAGGCCTGTGCAGACATCAGCCCGAGCAACAACAGGGATCCGCATGTCACCATGGTCGCCATCATCATCATCATCATAGTCATCATCTTGCTGGTTGTGCTTCTCGCAGGCTTGTCGTGGTAGGTTCTGCTATTTTTGCCTCTGAACTTCACTGGCGCCTCTCCACTCTTGAATCCCGTCACTCTCAAATCTCACCTCTCAGCTCTGGTGAAGGGGGGACCACTGGACCTAAAGATAGCCCAGAGAGACACTTTACAAACACGGCAGGCATCAAGCTTCCTGGCACACCGCGACCCCCCCAACACTGCTATATTAATCAGGGACAGACACCATGCCGAGGCTCGTCATATTAACACCAGTCACTATAAAAGAGAAATCTAATAGTATAGCATTATGGGACTGCATCCAAACACCATCAAGGCTGGAGCCGCGGTCACCTTGAGGAGGGTGGGGGGGATGGGGGGGACGGTGAGCTGCCATCCTGCAGAAATACTGCCCAATGAGTGCCAGTTCCAGATTCATTCATACCCATCAGTCAGTGCACTCTCTTGTTCACAATATCCATTTCTGCTTATTCTGCTTTCTTACAGAGAGGCAATAAACAGCCAGCGAAACTGTAATAAAAGCACTGGGATGAGCTGCAGTGGGCACAATCCAAACAGTCCTGTTTTATTTCCCTGCAGCTCTTGTCACAGGACTTTGGCAAATGCAATCAGCCTTTCAATAAAAGTACTGTACCTTTCCGATGGCACATTTACAACGGTACAGCAAGTACAGCCCCTACAACCCCCCTCCATTCCTCTCTGTTTCTCTCTCACTCTTTTTCTCATTGGAATCAGGTGTAGCAGGCTGGCAAAGGTTACCACAACCTGTGCTAAAAGGCATTCTCTGTGAAGGGAGTCTGAGGGCTGGGGCTCTGATAAAGCTTAATGTTTCCAGTGTGGAGTCATCTGTTGCTCTTTCCCCTCACAAGTAATTCCCTGAGGAATGACCCACATTAATTAAGGGCATACTGAAGCCATCAGAAGATACTGAGAGCCCTGCACTAAATCAGAGCTGTCTCTCTCTCTCTACCTGCTCCCAGTTGTTAGCGCTCACTCAACCCTGTGTGAGGTGTTCTAGAACCCAGGTTTTCTAGAATTTCCTCCTGTTCCAGGCAGCCTAACAGTAGTACTGCCTGAGGGAGATTAATGTCAAGCTCAACCAGTTCAACCTGAAAGATCATCAGCTGTTCTGCAGCTTTTTTCAAACCCAAGAGAACATTTTTGGGGTGAAAGGTCAGTGAAAAGTTGGCGAAATGCTGTCTAGGCATTCAGGTGAAAACCAGTGTATTTGGTTCAAAAGGAAACATTTTCTGACCAGCTAGGAAGTAGCCAGGCTATATCGACATTAAACCTGAGCTACATTGGAGTTAACCTAGTCCATTCATGTCAAAATGTATTTCAGCCTAGATTTCCACCGCACTAGACGTCTAGATTCCGGGTTCTGCTCACTGGGACCTGAGCTGCAACCGAGCATCATCCCTGCATGCTGCACACTGATGCATACTGACAGGTACCATGTTCAGGCCTCCTGGGCCTGCATGCACAGACAGACCCACCGTACTGTACGGGATGTACTCTACAGGAGCTGGCACAAATGGGAATTGCCCATTAAGTGTCAGCGCAATGCGATTTCAGCACAATATTTCTCCTTGCTGCTGCAGAGAAAAAGGTGTGAGGGGTTTGTGCCCTTTGTCAGGCTGCCAACTGCCCCACTCCTATCTGGCCCAGTGGATGCTGGGCTGAGCAGGCTAGGCAGGGGGCCCTGAAACATACCCTCTTCTTTCCTAGTGACCCCAGCGTGGGGGTCACACAGTGGGGCAAAGGGTCGAATGCAGCACTCAGGGGCAGTAGCGCAGCAGCCGCTCTGAAAAAGTGGTGGATATGAGAACTCCAGGTGGAGACAGGAAACGAGAGTTGTCCAGACCGCTGTTATCCTCCCGCTCGGTCGGTTACCAAGGTCACAGGCCCTCCCCACGCGCATCTCCACTGGCAGGTAAACGAGCTATCTGCGCCTGAGGCGGACAAGTCCTCGGGCGCTGAATGCTAAGCGCACAGATTCCAGAAGCGCGGAGCCGCGCTGGTCTGAACGCAGCCCCTGATACCGAGATAATGAGCGAGAGGCCGCGGGCTGACTGACATCACGCCGCATCACAATACAAGAGAGCGAGAGAACTCGCTCCCTCCGAACGCCCACCGTCTGCACTCAGCACCACTCCAGCCACTCATTTCCATTTACTCATTTTCCATTTCATTTTTTACTTCCATAAGGCCCCCGCTGCTACCATAACGCAGGTACATCCTTGCTGCTGAATAGCAGCAAGGATATTCCGCACGGGAAAGAGCCCGCAGGAAGCGTTTGAGCTGTAGTGAGCAATGGCAGCTGGAGTCCTGCTGCGGAGGTGCCCTCTGGGGACCGCCATCCCACAGTGAGACTGTACCCCGCCTTCCCAGCCCTCCTTCGTCATCCTGATACAACATTTATCAGCCTATCCTCCCTATGGTAATTACGCCAAGAATGAACCAAGGAAGAAACAGGGAATGTACTGGAATGCATAAAGATGAGGAGTAGGAGATGAAGTCTGGTTTATGTGAGAAACATGCAGGATGCTTGCAGGGGCCCCTGTGCTGGTTTTCTTTGGCCCAAACGAGCAGACCCAGAACACCATCTGAGGAACTGTCTCCCTCATAGAAAACCTCACCAAAACACAGCTACCTTGCGTATAGAGCACCCAACATCACAGTCTCACACACAGCTTTAGTATGTGCAGCACCGCAGCGAACACAGACCATCAATGGTACAGAACTATAATATGTTTAAGCCATACAGAGCAGCACATTGACCACAACACACAGGCACCGGAAGCATACTCGCATACAGCACGTTCAGCAAAAACGTTCAAATACACACAAGAACGCCCAGGCACGCATCACAAAACGAACGCAGCACATCTAGACAAATAAATAATGATCAAAATACAGACATAAACTACACAGAACTCTCTGAGGGACCACAAAAGCACAAACTGAACAGCAGCACATAAACACAGACATAAATTCAGAGAGACAAAATACACAGAGAGACAGCAAAATACTTTACCCCTCTCACCCACACAACTTCAACAGGCTATGCAGAAACTGTATTGAGTTACAATACACAGAAACACAACTGCACTAACAACACAGACTCAGCACAGCTAGAATAGACACACAATGGAGGCACTCAAGCAGTACAACAGCAGGGCTCTCGAAACACTGTGCACAGACAGAATAGGGATTGTAACGTCATAATGACTCCAACACACAAAAAGAATGTCAATATGTCTCATAGTGATGCATTTACCTTTTTATTTCCCTCTCGCCTGACATCAATAAGCAACTCAACTTCCCTCATAAAAACTGAGATTGGATTTGTCTGAAAAGGCTAACGCTAGCCAGAGCTGTGGTAATAATGAGTAACCAGGCAACTCCGTTCACTGTTTGTATAATGCTCTGTGACAGACGGCCCAGAAACAAAACGCTTCAGCCCCTGTCTTCAGAATAAAGGGAAGTTTAAATCTTATTGTAGTGCACGTTTCCTGAAGCCCCCGGCAGTTGAAAGCCATCATTGTTAGACCCTATAAGTGCTAAAGTTATTGGCGGACTCGCTTGAAGCGCTCTCAGTGTGTGCCATAATGCAACTTAATAAAGGTCATTTACTTGTTTGACAGGTGCATTTATTTTGATTTCAGCAGTTCCACTGCTGCCTGTTCCAAATTAAGAAATGAATTGAGAAAGCTGCCTTTGCAGAAAAATATATTCTAGCACGGGTAGTATATAAATTGAATGGGGAATTCCTTAGGTTTTTAATGCATGTGGCACTGACTAAAAACCTGTGAAATATATTGTAGCAGAAATGAAAACCATCTGTGTTAAGGAAACAGCAAACACAATCTAAAATGAAAATACAGTTGCATAGGTCTCCACGTGTCATAAGCCTATTGCAACCAATGCCTCCTACATATGCACAGCAATAAGGAGAGAATAGAGAGAAGAAAGGATCTGATTGTTCTGTGGAATCGACTTGGCTTGGCTTTGGACCAACAGACAATGCCTCCTGCAATGCAGGGAATAGCAGAGAAGTAAAAGAAAGAAAGGAGAAAAAACAAGCTCTCATCTGAAGTGGTTTAGAAGAACAAACAGCGCAACTGACTGCAAGTCATTAAAAGCTGCTCTCCCCATGGACCTATTCAGCCATGAATGAAACAGAAAAAGTGAATATCATTTCATTGGGTTGCAGTCCCCTTTTCTCCTGCAGAAAGCGGAGGGGGTTACAACACCCAAAAAAAAAAAAAAAAACTCACCTTGCTCTGCGCTCCAATCCACTCAGCGCACAGCCCCTGTGAGAGCACTCTCAGAGGCCAACGCCATACAGCGCCCCAAATCAGCTACTGTCTTCCAAAAAGGCAAAAGGTACACACACATGCACATGCACACTGGCATGCACACACTCACACACACACACACGTGCGTACACACACACACACACACACACACTCAGAGGCTAGAATAAGCTGACCTCCTCTGCACTGCTACACAATCAAACACACAAAACAGTAAGATCCTCTTCAGCCCTTTGTAGTCGGGGGCCAAAGGGGAAAAAATTGAATTATCCGCATCCAAGTAGTTCAAAGAGGGAACTTCAGAAGGGTGCTGGAGTATCCTGCCTCCCTTCACTAAAAAAAACCCTCTTCTACAAGTGGAGCAGAGCTGGTGCACCCTGTCAGCAAGTGAAAGGAGACTGGAATAATAGCCTGAACTCAAGAACATGGAGAGACTCGGGAGGGGGGGGGGGAGTCAGGCAAAGGGCTCCCCCTTGCCAGGATATATAATCCCTCCCTTTCTGACTGCAGGCGACAGGCAAACATGCTTGGGGGGGTGGGGGGGGGTTGATAGGGGAGGAGGTGCTATGGTTCTGCAGGTTTGAAAGGGAGGGCAAATCATCAGATTGGCAGCACTGAGAGAGAGAGAGAAAGAGAGAGAGAGCAAGAGAGCGAGAGAGAGAGAAAAACAGGCAAACCTTCACATTGCAGAAATTCTTGACAACGATTTTTGAGCCGGGGACCAAAAGGAAACCCTGCCAGTCCACATCACTGGGCTGCACTGCAGGAGCAATAGGAAGCTCATCCTCCACCACAGTAACAGCGCACACGCCAACCAGATCCGCTAACAGAGCCCCTCTCCCCTCAGCGTCCTCTCCGCTGCCCGCTAGGCGAGGTGTTGTCACAGGCGAGGTGGCGGGATCAGACAGGCCGCGCTCTCGCACCCTTCTCAGTTCAGATGGCTGAGAGTCTCTCCCTGCCGCCGCTCTGCTAAGCACCAGCTGAGCCCAGCTATCCGCACTGGAGGCTCCACTGAAACACAAGCAGGGACAGCAAGCAGGCAAGCTCACAGCTCTTTTGTTCCTGACCCCCCACCCACCCCACCCCACCCCCCGGTCTAAACACACAGACAGGGGGAGGTGGCCACACGCCAGGCAGCGAAGCACCAGTTTGGACCCTGAAGACGACAGGCTGCAGTACCAGTCGACTGAGCCTCCTGTGGTTCCACTGGAAGAGGAATCGATAAAATGAATAAACGAAACAGGAAAATCTATCATAGCCAGAGGTCCCACACATTCTCTCAACCACCTCCTCGATCCAAATGGACATTATTTCCATGCTGAAGCAATTCATGCATGCCAAACCATATACAGATCCACTGAAATATACATTTTTTCTTGTTAGAAGTATGATAGAAATGTGTTATGGATCAATGAAACAAAGATTTTATAGGCTAGCCCTACCATCTTTCATTTCTTCTTCCATGATGCCTTTTTTCATTTTTTCCAACATTGCCCCTAATTTTTAATGTCTGTTGGTTTCTGAGACCTCTGGCTGACAGAGACCTCCCTAATCTGAGGGTCACAGAAGCAGTAGGGACACAGTGTCACCCGGCCAGAGGTCGGGAGCAGCAGATTATTACCCTCTGAACGGCACCTTTACTGCCTGCCACACACAGAGTTCCCCCGCCACCTCCGCCCCTCAGGGGGAAAGGCCATTCCAGTGGGCAGTACTCAAATCAATCACGCCTTAGTGGGGAGGGATGGGGGCGTGGCTCTGGCAGGAAATGTCAAGCCACGCCCCTCGGAATTCAGACAACACCAAATGAATGCACAGGAGCGTGCAAAAATGTGCATGTGTTATTACGGAGTAGACACAGCACTAGAGGGGTCCGTCAAGCGCAAGCTCACCACCATGCTTGCATTGCATCCAGCCTCCTCATATCGGCTGATCTTCATCCTCTCAAAAATGTTCCTTAGGGCACCTGATTTGTCCAACTGGATACCTTCGCAAGTCAAGTAAAGACCATTTCAAGTCAAAAATAAAACTTCTGGTTTCAGTGGTCCACAGCATAACATTAGCCACATACAGTACTATCACTATGGTTGAGCTAGCAAATTCCTATTCACAGCAGCCAGCATGGAGTAGTGGTTATGGCAAAGGGAAACGACAGGAAGACTGTTGGTTTGACAATTGCCGTTTCTGACATGAGTGATGCATTGGGCTGTCATTTACTTTAGCATAAATGATAAACTGCTTTGCATAAGAGAATAAATCTTTTTTTTTTAAATGCAAGACATACAGCACCAAGGAGGAGATAACAAAAGGCTTTTCTGCCAGGCAGGAGGACCAGTTGATCATGTCTGGGGCATAAATGTAATTACAGGAACGACTGCACTGAGCTGTGACACGGAAATATGTCATAAAATAAATTCCAGGGCTAAGCAGATCATTAGCGCCGCGGCTAGCAGATCCATTACATTACAGTGGTGTCTCCCCGGGTCTAATCTCGTCCGGCTCCTAAATCCAATTGACCCAGAACAAGCGACGGCAGTGATTTGATTAGAGCCTGTGATTCCAAAAGGCGAAGTCCCATCATGAAGTATGTCTGACATTTATGCGC
Organism: Anguilla anguilla; assembly: GCF_013347855.1. Classification (NCBI taxonomy): domain Eukaryota; kingdom Metazoa; phylum Chordata; class Actinopteri; order Anguilliformes; family Anguillidae; genus Anguilla; species Anguilla anguilla. The sequence continues at coordinate 15,697,944 of NC_049211.1, read as the reverse complement.
CTTTTTTATTACAGGCTTGCATGTATAAATAGATAAATGAGCGAAGGCAGTGAGGTCATCGCTTGAAGAGAGGTTACAAAATGAGTAAGAGCCTACTGGGAGCCACGAGCACAAGCAGCACACGGTAGGTGCAGATCAGTTCTGACTCCAGAAGCTTGGGCTCACAGCAGGTAATAGTATTTTTAAATTAAATGTGCGCAAATATAAGACAAATGTGGTGCACTTGCCGCACAACCACAACACTTAATATTTGGTCCATATGCAAAGCAGTACCAACCCCCTCCCAAATTATACTTTTATCCATAAAGCTTCTGCCAATTTTACTCATTCTTTTATTTCCTTCAATTAATTAAAAATAATGTTTTCTTAGACTGATTTGGAACATACTGTATCAATGCACCTTTTATATAAGCATGTAGTAATCTAAAATGTCTCATGTTGTACAAATAAATACATAGTATAGACTCAATAAACTTTAAATAATAAGGAGACAACATGTTTGGCATTTTCATTTTACACCTTATTGGTGCCACGTTAACCCAATATCATGTTCTTTTGGTATATTATTACTTAACATATCAGACAGTTATATTCAACAGTTAACATTACGTGTAGTGGACATCCAGAGGTTGCTTTTTTTTAGCCCTGTGATTGACAAAGCCATCTGTTTGTCTGGCTTTACGCACCAGCGCCGACATGATACAGTGATTCACCCGTTCAGCTGCACAAACTGCACAATAAACCACCAGTTAGCATACCATAGGTATTAATGTGACAGATAGCAGAGTGGAGTTGGGGTGAGAGACCTTTCACACAAATACAAGGGGGCTTCGGCTGTAAAAAGGCTGCTTTGCCTGCAGTGTGAATGGGATTTTCCCTCATTGCTCCCGTTCATTTTTCTCACCTTACTCACCCCACTCATTCCCCCACCTCCTCCGTTCTCTTCCCTAGGCTCTTCCTTCCATCTCTCCCAGCTCTTCTCCAGCAACCCCCGGTGTCTCCCTTCTCCCTCCCACATTCAGACCACTCTGCCTGGGCCTGCCTGAGCTCTCAGGGGTCACTCCCAGGGCTCTGAGCGCCAGGGTCCAGGGGGATAATCCCCTGGAGATCGGGCCCGCAGCGGCTGAGGTGCACCCTGGGGTCCACTTACCAGTAATCCGCTCTCCCTTTGAAGCAGGCGGGGACTGGAGCCTGTTCCTCCATCGCTGCACCCCTCCGCCAGGTACGGGGTCAGCGCTGAGGGATTACCACACCCTTAAACATGACAGGAGCTTAACGTCGCTGTCACGCTCACCTGGATGTGAAGCACCGCGGCCATCTGGGAATGCGAGGCGGGCCTGCGTGATGCGGATTTCCCACGGCAGGCCCGACTGAGCGGAGCGTGCCCAAAATGCGACGCGGCACCCTGCGGGTCAGGTGGCAATGACCCCAGAGGGTTCGACTCCTGGAGCGTGGTGCTCCACCCGGCTGGTTTTGCCGGAGTGCAGAGCTCTGATTCAGCATCACTCCCCGCTTACTCAAATGCAGTGTCAGTTCCCTACCTCACAAATACAGAGCTAGTTCTCACTCACATTCATTGCATTTTATGGGTGGTTTTTCAGGTATGCAGGCTGTAATGAATCAGATTGGCAAGGGCTTGTAGTCTGCCTTGTTCTATCTAGAAACCAGAAACAGAGATCCAAGAAATTCATGCAGACTGACACTGCAAATCAGCGTGTTATCTTAATTCTTTCCAGTAGCCACATGCTTATCAGTTTCAACAGATGTTGAAAATTCTAAAAATGCTCCCGATATTTGATTGATATCAGTATTACAGTACAGACCATATAAAATGCTTTAGTATTTCCAATACTACATATATCATACATAATTCCACAAAATACACACACACAAACACACACACACTCACTAGCTGTACCAAATAAATGAGAATAGACTAGAACAGAACAGGCCCTGCTTTGGGAACACTGTAATGCCCTCTCCTGAAAGAATCCCAGTGAACTCCAACATCTCCAACATGAATCTCTGTGCTCCCCCCTGGATTATTGTGGAGAGCTGCACTGCCTGTATTTCATCTGGAGAGGGACTGTGTGTATTTTCTTGAATGTTATGATTCAACGACAAGGGCCATCGAGGCGATGCAGTGCCAAGGCCAAAAGGCTCTGTCTCATTACGAGAAAAACAGATGAAGGCGTTGGAAAGCTGTTTCCAAAAGCCACTGATCCAAACAGACAGGTTCAGTCAACGCGCTCAAAATTAAATGAATAGCTGAGAGGTCTGACAGCTTGCTGACCCCCTGGGGAAGCAGCTCCATCGCTCCCCAGCACACTCAAAGATGAGGGGATTTCAACAGAGCGTCCCTTTCCCCTGCGACAGGTACCTGCACACTGTGTTTGGGCAAAACCATAAAACTATCTCTGCTGAACAGGCTATGCATCCTGCTCATCCACACACATGCAAACTCTGTCTCTTTTGCGTGCACACAAACACAAACACACGCATGCACACACACGCATGCACGCACACACATACACGTAGACCGGAGCACTAAGCTTCTGAAAAAGTGTACTCAGTTCAAGTTTTATTTAATAATTTTGCATTTGTTGTTGTCTCTATAAAAGAGCCGAGGGAGGGTCTGAGTAGGCTCTAAAGTCTAGACTTCAGGTGTACACAGGGTAGGCACTGGAGCAGGAGCAGAAATCCCCTGCTTTAAAACATAATTAAAGGCAATCGAAGGCCTGGGAGAGTGATGGATGGTGTACCCACGACAGAGGTGTCGGGATGGGGGAGGAGGATATCCAGACCCCACGCGCTGCCTCCAAACCCTCCATCAAGGCCTAATCAAAGCAAATCCACTCAGCAAAGCTGCTTTAAAAGGGTTCAGCTTGCTTTTATTAAATGGCTGTGCTGACATGCAAGATTGACTAAAGGTGTGTGGTATACTACTACGGGGAAAGACCCTTTGGGAAAACACCCTTTTTCCCGGCATAAAACAGCTATGATTAAACTCATTAAACTCACTGAAATCAAAGATCACAGAAGGAATTAAGGCTGGTGTATTCAGATGGAGGCTGACTGAGGTCTGCTGTACTTTCTCCAGGACCATTAAAACAGCGTGTCTGGAATTAATGTACGGTTGTACCAAAAATAGCAATCTTCTTTGTCTGCTGCCAATTAGTGACTGAAAAAGCAACTTGAAACACATACATACACTTGCACACACTAAAACATACTTCTACATAATTGTAGTATTGAACTCATGCAAACACACATATGCACTCCTGACAGTGACACACACGCGTCGTGCGCACGCACACACACACACGCACAGAGTGAACTCGTGAAACTAGTGAGCACCCCTAGCTCCATGGCAGGTACAGCTGAGAGGCCAGTTCAGCACCATCTCATTATTTCCAGAGGTCACACTGCATTGGCTGGTCACTCTTTGGCTGTAGCAGAGGCAGGTAGGTTGCCAGAGGTACACAAGAGGCTATCTCACACAGAGTTCCATCAACAGCCCTCAGCACTGCTTGCCTCAGTTCTGCACATGGCTAACCTTACATCTTCACAGTGCCAAAATGACATTTGAGAAAAACAAAATCTGTTTAAATACTGGACAGCAGAAAGCAGGAAGCTGATGTAATACTGGGGAAAGCAAGCCAAAATAAAAGTACAGTTTGTGGCCGAAGGCCAACCCACAATTTGATAAGAGATATTACAAAATCTGGACTGACGCTTCTTTATCCTGCAGATGTTTGGAGCAAACTTTTGTTTACTGTATAAAAAGGCTGAAAAAGAACACATTCCAGCATTTGGGACCTGGTGATGTGTCACTTCTCACAGCTGTTGTCCATTTGTGTGCAACTGTTTCTTTTTCTTCTGTTCCTCTGATCTTCTCTAGCCATCTCTGTCTTACCGTCTACGGAAAGTAAGCAATCCTGGAAAATTCTTTAGTTCTCACCTTGGCATTTCCAAAAATTAAACCTGAATAAAATGTTACCAAGTATTTTTGTTTCAGACCAAATGTTGCATATTATGGTCAGAATGCAATGAGATTGATTCTAAGCAGGGCAAATTTACCCCCTGCTCTCACACGCCTTTTTAGATGTGGGTTTGGAGAGACCTGCTTTTTCAGTGGCACTAGACATTTCTCCAAAAAGCAGCCCACAACATAACAGAGCACTTATGTGAAAATGATGGCATTTAAGAAAAAGCCATGCCACTCAGTGAGAGAGGGAGAGAAAGAAAGAGAGAGAGAGAGACCCTTGGAGCAAAGGGCAGTGGGGTTTTGCATGGCGGATAAGGAGCCCTCAGAGACATCTCCTAAATGGGATCTCCATACATGGCGCCATGAGCTGCAGGGGCCTGGATGGGAATGATAAATGGAGGAGAGAGGGGAGATAGGCCAGAGGAACACTCCTCAGCTTCAGCTCCATCCTTTCCCCTCCTTCCTCTCTTTTCTCCTCTCGCTGAACTGTCTTTCCATCCCTCAGCAAACGAGGGGAGCGGTGGGTTCAAAAACAAGTAGTCACCTGCGTAATCCATTGAGATCCACGTAAAACTGCAAATGCCAACAGCCAATCAGAACCCAGAATTCGGCTCTCCATAAAACCGTGCTGGCTTTGCCCAGAGGGCTGGAAGGCTGATTACAGAAGGCAACGGTCCATTTTACACAAACCCTCATGGCCCGTACAGCCTTAGGGGAGAAACGGAGGAACCAGAGTGACCAAATAAAGCGCCGCTTATTCTTTTCCACTGTCCGAACGGCGCGTTTGGGAGATCCACGCCGTGGGGAGCAGCGTGCGGGTCACGCAGGGAAGACGAAAAGCAAACCGGAACCCACAAAGCATCTGGTGGGGAGCCGGCAGGGGCGTCCGATGCCCACATCCTCTAACCAGCAGCCTCCGCTGCCTACATCCTCTAACCAGCAGCCTCCGCTGCAGAGAGGAGGGCGACAGGAGGATTAGCTGCAGACGCTCCTCGCGGGGCACGGGAAAAACAATGTGCACACGTCAGCGCTTCACAAAGGCAAACACACAGGCTGGATTCCAGGACAGAGAAAGGAATCCTGGTAATGTCATCAGAAAATGAGGTGCTGGCATTGCCGCTAGTGTTGGTGTTAGATGTGTGCACGGCAAAATGTCCACTGTTAATTCAAATCTAACACAGTACATGTGAGTCCAACTGGGACCATATGTACACTGTAAGAGTTGATTAAACACTGAACATTTTGCTGTGTGTCTGGATGTTGGGGGAGTAGGAGTTGGGGACCACATTATGAGTGAAGCAGAAAACCAAGGGGAATGCAGTTTTTGGGCAAGTGGGAGTAGCTGGTGTAGACGTCCTGTTACGTCAGTGTCAAAACGTATGGTCTATGAATACAATACCATGAAGCATGAAATGAGCCAAGTTATTTTTAAAAAGTGAGTTGACATGAAATATGCCTCAAAGATGTTTCATAATATTGTCACAATAAATCAGGATCCTACCCGCTGAGCAATGAGGGGACTGTAACATCTCACACTTAAAGGAATACTGAGGTTTTCTGAGACATGCAGCTCTTAAAAATGACCCACACCTTGGAGAACAACACCCTGGCTTTTACTAATGTAACTACACACAATAATCAGCAATGGGTCCTGTAATTAAACATAGTAATCAGTATACGGGCCATTAAGCCATTAACTACACACAATAAGGCCACCCAGTTTCCTTCATAACCAAGAGGAAGGACTTGGAACATCCTTTGAAACCTCAGCAACACCATAACTACCCATCACAACCCACAGCATGCCAGCTTCATGTGAGTTTGATTAGGCTCATGTGTCGATGCTGGGACTGTTTTCCAGTGAGCCTAAAATTCTGCTGGAGTTATTTACCGGTTTAAGCCCATGATGTGAGTTCTGTATTAGATTCTGAGAACACTATGAGATTCCAGCTTCAGTGGAAAGACCCTTGGGGAATAGTCAAAGAGAAGGCTTAAAATCGGAATCTAACTGGGATAATTAAAGCTAGAACGTGCACGCTAAATTAATGTGCACGGAACCATGAACAGATTAACAAATCGGACTGATTAAAACCTACTGGACTGTCTGTCATGTTTTATTTGTATTTTAGTTGGAATTTAAATTGCATTTAATTATTCATATGTTACTGTTGTTTTATCACTTTCAGTTTTGTTTAATCATTTTTATCAGACAGTATCATTGATCTCTTTCATTAAATTATTTTATCTTTAAAACTGCAAAATAAATAGCTATTCAAGTCTGATGTTTCATTTTGTAGTCATGTGGCAATCATTTGCTCATGTCATGAAAAACTTTGTGCAGCACCAAAAAATTTAGTTCACACAAACGGAAATTATTTTCTTTTCCCTTTTAGTCACGTGGGGTTTTGAACCAACTTTATTAGTTGTTGAGATATAAGATGTTTACAGCACATAGAGCTGAATAGCAACTTTCAATACAAGTAAAATTGCTAAAAGATTGACATTCACGGTTTTTATATTTTATTAAAATTTTACTGGAGGTGAGGACATAGGGAGATTTGTTGAGACTCAGGATGGTATAGCATACCGCTGAGCTACAACAGACCATTTATACACGCCATAAAACAAGAGAATTCAATGCTGTAAAGATTTTTTGTCTCCAGTGAGGGGGTAAACCTCACAGGTTATAGTTATGAAGCATTGATTATGCCATGTGTACAATCACACAGTAATATGACTGGCTTACAGGAAGACTTGACACACATTGTTGCAAGGAAGTCATTCTAAAACGCACCCGCTGTGGACTTCCCCCAATGGAAGTTTTCTTCCTGAAAACAAATTGAAACCATGTATATTTCCTAATTTAACACTCCCTGTTCAACACTTGTATAAACAGACCTTTATAGTCCCCTAATGGAGAGGCTCACAAAGCCAACCTTGTTAGCTTGAGCTGATACTGAAAGAAGCTTTTACTGCAACAAGCACTGCATATTCACAAAGCCATGCTTTCTTTTCTTCTTACCCTAAAGAAAGGTATATTAGTCTATTACGTAATATAATGACATTAACAGTACCCATGGTAAGCCTCAATGCAGGATATACATAGCCACACAAGAGTCTCATGGTATATTGACCTCTAGCAAGGCGTACTGTACACATTCATGCATCACCGGACCTACTGCAGTGTTTATAAGCCATGGGCAATAACGTGATCAGTGAGAGGCCTCTTCCATCAAGAGCACATGGACATCCTTCCCATGAGGAGCACGTGGCACTCCTGCCATTGGTCACTGAAATGATGCTAACGGCGCATGGCGCCATGGGTGGGCGCGGCCTTGTGGGCAGCGAAGGAAGGAGAGTCGCCATGCTATGGGTTACAAGAGAGTAGAAAGAAGGAGAAAGGGAAAGGTCCAAGTGTTAGGAGGGAGAGCACATGCAAACATATAATAAAGGACTCTCTGAAAATGAGCTGACACAGCAAGCAGATGACAATTATGGCTTTCATTGCTGACAGTCAAATTGAAGCCAAGGAAGCAAAAAAAGAGGTGTTGTAGGTGTCAAGCCTAACAACAATTCTCAAAACAACAAAACACTCAACAAAAATAGCAAAAATAGGCAGAACACGCACGTTCACGAGCACATAGGCTCAGGTACACACATCCACCAGCTGACCTGAAGTAGAACCACCAGGTTAAACCGAATGCTTTAAAGATCAGACCGCAATAGAAGACAGAACAAAGCTGCTGGCTAAGCCTTCTAGAATGTCAGATGTCTATGGAATCATTCAGAGAGGTTCCAGAAGAATGCTGTCTGGAATTTACTTTATTGTCCAGTCTCTGCCTCAGTGACACAGCTCCCCCCCCCCACTCACATTTTGCCTGTCTACAGAATGCTGTGCTGCCCACCTCCTTCACAACAATTCATGGCATTCTTCTTTGTTGATTCTTGCCTTTCTTCCGCGTCTTTGCTGGTTGACTGCCCCTTAAACTGACTGGAAGTACCCTCTGAGCACCCGAAAGCTCCAGGGCATGTCGATAGATGCATCTGAGCATGACTCTGCCCTGTGCTCAGTGTGAGGTCAGATGTAGTGATTGGCACTGTATTGTGTTACTGGGGAGCCCAAGGGTTTAGTCTTGCTGCATTGGGGCAGGGGTCCCAGAGATGTTCCACAATGGGGAACAGTCTGCTACTATAAACAATCACCTGAGATTCCTCATCACACCTCCTGTGACCCTAAATCCAGACACATACGGAGACAAGATCACTTAATCCCCCTGCTAGTAGTTAGGGCAGCATAGAGCAGAACAAACTGTGACAGAGAACTTTCCATTTCATATTAAAAGTAAAAGAATTCTCAAAAACACAGTGTACCTACAGTGATGCACGTAAATGTCATATTCTATTACGTGCAACGTGTCTTACTAAGAATACAGGCCTTAAAACTCCTCTCCAAATAGTTGCATGTGAATTGGCAAGTAGTTCCATGCACATAGTGTACTGATGAGCATTAGCTAATTCAAAAGGACATCTAAGAGCCATTAGACACAATAATTAATGACTTTTCTATGCCAGGCAATGCAGTGAAAAATCTGGGCCAGACTGACATGTACAGATCACAACTTTTCCTCCATGACTTTTTTCTTATTTCCTTCATCTCTATGCACTGCAGTTGAAGCTACACAGGCTTGATCACATCAATAAGAGAGGTTAAAAAGTATTTACACAGTGCAAACTGGAGCAACAGCAGCCAGGTTTATCATTCACCAGTGAGGCCACTGTGAGAATCACCTTGTGGAGGAATGGTATGAGTTTAATGGGGGGGGGGGGGGGGTGGGGTTGAGATGACTATTTTAACCCAACCCCCACTTTTTCCCTCACAGGTGTGTCAGATGGGCAGATAAGAAGACTGTGTGGTGTCTAAATCTGAGAGTTCCCACCATGCGATGGCCGATTATATGATTGCACCCTCCCCGAGGGTGTTTATCTTTGCCCCAAAGACGAGACAAGGATAGACTGCATCAGTTTGACAGGCGGGTCGTCACGGGTCCCCGAGGGCCCTGTTTCACCAAACCGATGGCCCCCAACTTACCCATTCTCTCATTCTCTGCATGTTTGGGATGGAGGAATGAGTCCATATCTGCTGAGTCAAAAAAGCGTAGGAAAGCCTCCCTCCTTTGTGTGAGTGAGTGGCGTATGCATGTAAAGCACAGGCTTATTTTGGGTGTGGCTGATCATAACATAAATGTGATACATTTTGCTACATTGGGGCTTTGGTGTGAGCTACATTTCTTCTTAAAGATCATTAGAGGTCACCATTAAGGCTCAATTGTGGGGAAAGGAAATCAATCAGTGACATAAACTGGCTTCCAAAGGTTGTGTGTTGCAGTTTATTTGGTCCACAGTCACACTTCTTCAATCATCAGTCAGTTCCCAGAGAGTGACACCAATTGTAGTAAGTGATTCATTGGATAATTAAATGCTGCTCTGGGGGGAGGGGGACACTTTTGCTTTAGCCCGGTCGTCACGCGGTTCACAGGTCGCCTGCGCCCTTCACTCAGCCAGCGACACAAATCATCTCGCTCTCCATTCTTACCCCCTTAAGGAAGCGCTCCGGCCTCGTGTAAGAACAAATCCAAACACACCGGCCTGCCCCAACACATCTCCAGGTTATCTGTCAACCCCCCCTCCCCCCAGGCACTCCCCCTCCACCCTTCGCTCCTCGAACCTCGTAATCCGACCAGCAATTGCATTCCAAGGACAGGCAATCAATCGCGGCGCCCCGCTCACACTCCCTCTTTTTAATCACCCAGGGAGAGCTTGTTGCGATGGCTGCTCCTGCCCCACCTTCCTCCCGTGGTTAATGAGCCAAGCCCGGGCAGGGGCGTGGCAGGCGCGAAACAAACACGCAGCGCTGGACACAAAGGCACCCTCTGTTTGTCTACGGCCGCCACAAGTCAACACTCTTTTCACACATCCTAATCAAGCGCCCCTCTCCAGAAAGAAAAGCCTCCGTACAAGAGCCCTCATTTACAAACAGCACAGAGCTTACCTGTAATATTATTTATCTCAGCAGATAACAAAGGACAACCAAACAGAGGTACTACCAGCTGGGAGCTTTAAGTATCAGGAGCACAGGTGCTGGGGCACGCCCAAGCTCTCTCTCGCTCTCTTTTCTGTATTACTCTAAGGCACCCTTTCTGGAATATGGTCCTGAGGGCTTTAGCAGAGAATGGGCACGCTGTGTGGCTTCCCTGTAAGTACATACACTGCACAAACTTACTTTTACTGACATTTCATATCACTCTAAGAAAAGGACCCTTGTCAGGGCTCAAAATTTAGATTCTAAAGATCACCAGTTACCAGTAAAACATGGTTATTAAGATCACACTGTTAGCACCCCTCTCTCAGGCTGCTTGCCCCCTACCCTCCATTGCTCTCCTCAATGCCCCTCTTTCACACCAGCTGCCCCCCTAGATTCCAGACATGCTGCCCAAGGCTCCACTCTCACACCCTCACGCCACCTGCGCCCATCCTCTACACATGCTCCCCAACGTCCCCCTCACACCCCACATGCCCCCCACCTTCTGCATGTGCTAGCCTACTCAATACCCTTTCCTCACATATTCTGCTTTCTACTCCCCACATACCCTGTTTAATTGCCCGTGATTTTCTACCTCCAATCTATTATCCTTACCCTTCACCAGCAGAATCAGAGGTCTCCATTTAGAGCCACATTTTTATCATTAGATTCACTTGAAAGAGAAATATGTCTATCTCTATAGAAATTATTTATTGGCAAGTAATTATTTGCTTAGAAAAATCCAAGTCCAATTCCAAGTAAAAACAAATCAAAGTCAAACAAACACATATGTGCACATAATGAGATTGTATGCTGTGTACAAAAAGCCTCATCATAGAACAGAAATTCTATTTAATTTCCATTGTTCTCCCTCATTTACATTACATTATAGGCATTTAGCAGACGCTCTTATTTAGGTGACACTAATATTCCAGCTCACACCTACCCAACACATTGGACCTGGTTCAGCCTCTGCTTAAAGGGGTTCGCCTTCTCTCCGGATCTGTTACCCTTGGCCGTGACAGGGAGATAAGCACCCTGCAGCCTGCGCTCGTGTGGGGTTTTATCACAAGAAAAACCAAATTAGAAACGAAGCAGGGCCCGCACCCCACCCTCGCCCCCCCCCTCATCCCGCCCCCGCCCCCGCCCCCACCCCCACCGGGAGCGGCACAATTAACAGGCTTTGCGGGCTGAGCCTCTCAGCCGGCTAAAGCCATCTCTTCACTGAAGAGGGTACGCCAGGCAGAGCACCCATCCCAAACGGGGCCTGATTACCTTTGGCAGGGATTCCAGAGGCACAGGAGCCAGTGGAGGAGAGGAGGGCGGAGAATGGGGAGAGGAAATGGGGTGTCGGCAAGCATCTGGGGAACAGCAGCGAACGGTGCGGAGCACGGGGGGGAGCAAGGAAGGCCATGCTCTCCTCTGGCTTTTTAGGAGAGGGAGGGACACCTGAGCACCTTGGTAAAAAGCCTCATTTAGACGACTCCCTACAGCCAAGAGCTGCTTAAACAAGACCGCATGTCGTAGACCCAGAGTGCAATTTTATGCTGTACTGAGTGCAGCAGTGAACAAACGTGGTGGTGCACTTCAGCAGAGAATGAATCAATCAGCATTACACAAGCCCAAATCTCAAAGCCCAAAGACCCAGAGCCAGCTTTATCTGCTCAGTAATCCAGGAAATTCTGGCAGGGATTTGCATGTTAAGGTACGGCTGATGGATTGTAGGTAATGTGTAACAGGGGGAAGGTTTTCTTCCACAGAGTGAGACTTGCTGAATAGGATTTTCTGTCTTGCCTGGAGTGTGAATACAATACACGTTACCCTCTGAAACATTTAGAGATGGTCCTCTTGGACAGGTCAGACACTCAGCATCCAGGTGCTGCAGCTGCGGTGACATGAGCTGGACGAGAGACTGCGCAACTCTTCGCAGCTCTGCTCAAATCAGCCTCAGCCACCAGCCCAAGAACTGCAGAGCAACTCACAACAGCAAGAAAGTCAGAAGGCCACAATCCGAAGCCCTGTTATTCAATGAGTGTGAGGGCCAGAGCTCGAACCCACAATCCCGCTGGTCGCTCCACCAGCGCTATGACAGGTGGAATGTGCTCACTAGTGCATTACCGGGGCCCCCGTTTTGTTATCTCTGTGGTGCATACCGCAGATGCCAAATCCATTTCCACTAAGCCTGAAAAGCCTGGTAAGCACACCCCCTGGGATGGGGGGGGGGGAGCTTTTGCCCCCATCCTGTTGGTAGCCTCAGTAATTTCATTTCCATTCTAGTTCAACCCCCCCAACCCCTCAGCCCCCCCCCACTCCAAGTTCAAGGTGATGGCATGCCGACCCCCCAGTTCACAGAGACAGTGACCTGACATCCCCCCAGCATGCGGTATAAATGCACAATTACAGCAGCTCCACCCCCACCCTCTGCACTGGCTTCCTAGGCTGTGATGGACAGCCCTGTGCATTATGAAAAAGAGGAAGAAGTAGGAATAATTAAAGAAAGGCGCTGAATGTGTCCATAGCGACCGGGGGAGCTGTCGCAGTCATATCCAGCCTGCCAGGGTGCTTTCATTTTTCAGGCCCGGGATTATAAATCTATGTCAGAGTAATTCAGCGTCGCACATGAAGTGCCACAGCCTTCCAATCCAACACACCGGCTCTTACTGCGATAGGACAGAGCAAAAATCTCCTGTGCCATCAGTATTAGGCCCCCATGAAAGCATTTGGCCCATGTTTAATTCATTTGGTATTATAAAAGTCAAGTTGGCTGCATACTCTCACTCTCTTAGAAATATGAACCACTGATTTGTAATAGTATGCCCTTTTTTTAGTTGGTTCGTCATCTTGTTTTGGAATCCTCCTATTCTCTTGAATTTAACATAATGGTTAAATTATGTTTTCAGGAAATCGTTTGCCCATTATCAGAAGCAAAGGCTAGCGTTCAAAGTTTAACTGCACATTATACTTAAAAGCACATGTGTACTGAGCCCAAATTCCTCTGACCCCGTAATTCAAAAATGAAAACATTCATATAAAAAGGTTTAGACACGGAGATAAAGTAATTGCTATGAGGATACGTGAAGTAACACTCATTATGTAACTCATAATTTGATTTAGGTTCTCTGTCCACAGCAACATCAACATCTACAGGAAAGAGTACTACACAGATGACATACTGCAGAGAGAACATGAGAAAACCAAGACTGTACACACACACACACACACACGAATGCACACACGTGCGCATTCGCCCACACACACACACACAGACACACACTTACTTTAATGTGTTTGCTGAGGACAAGAGAAAGCAATTGCGAATTTTGATTTAGCTGAGCCACTCAAAAAATGCAGTGGAGTCCTTGAATTATAAAAAATGGACTCCTCTCTTCAGTGGCCTCTACAGACCCATTATACATAAAGTATGCTGGAGAGGCTGATTTACACTGGCACCAACACTCTCAAAATACAACACATCCAGCAATGATCATGTTTCTTTATTCAGATTCAAATAGATCAATATAATGAGCAAATGTGTGTATACTGTACCAAATATCAGTAGCATTACATGTGCTCTCCTTTTACTGGGCAACCATGACTTCTATCATTTTTTTCAATTGCCTAGGAAAAAAACTAAAATACCCATGAAATGTTTATGATGACATCCTTTTGCTTTTTGCACGACAGAGAAAGAGGCTTCTTTTCTCTTTTTTCCCCTGCAGCTATCGCACAGGCAATATTTCAGAAGCGTAACAGCTCCGATTAAATATTTCAAACAAAGATGACTGACATCGCTCGCCGAGGAAAGCTTCTTCCTCCAGTCAGATGTGAAACATTGCCACTAAACCCAGGGTATATAGACACTAGGTCTCGCCAGATCTCCCCGCCCGTGGCCATGCGAGCACTAAACTTGTTTTTATATGGCTTTTCACACAGGCCACTTGAATGATAGATGAGACGCATGAGCTGGAAAGCATTGCGGTAGAACTGGGGAACGTTTGGAGAAGTGTTAAGGGCCAATAAATTTCATGACCGACAGTTAGGGATTACCACTGAATTTAAAGCAGAGATGATTTTAAGTAAGTGAGGCAACTTCAAAATGTATAATTGGCAGTGTAAACTATAAAAGATTTAGGAGAAGGATTTAGACTAAAAAATATGAATCAAACATATTATATTGGACTTCTGAAAATCTTACAAAATCTGTTTTTCTCCAGTACTACAGAACTACAGCAGTATCACAGAAAGGATTAACCTTGAAGGAACAAAATAAATAGGTTATGGCCTAAGGGCCAGAGAAATTCACAAAGCAACCAATTCACACTCAGAAAGCCCAGACCAGAGCATTCAGAACCAGAGAACCAGCACTTTCTCTACTCTGACAAGGCTTTTGCCCCATATCAGCTCCAGAGTAGCCCGCTCACAGCCAGGGAATCCTGCAGCTATGTGGGAAACTGCAAGGATAACATCCCTCCGCTCACACACACACACACACACACATCCACACACCCTCGTGCAGAAGAGAAGAGACAGAAGAGCAGTCCCGCTCCCTCACCTTTGTACTCTGTCCCTGTGTCTTCAGCTCTCCGCCGCCCTGTTTCCGACAGGTGCCATGGTCCGCTCCCCGAGAGCTCTGAGCGTTCACGGTCAGCAGCTGCAGCTGAGCCTCTCCTCTCGTCACGGGAGGGAGCAGAGATAAGGATCAGACCACAGCAGGCAGGCGGGTCTGACAGTAGAACTCCCCTGTGTGCGTGTGACTCCCAAGTTCCCCAATTCCAGGTCTTTTTGCGATGGGATACCAGAGTCCTTCTCACTCTCACTCTTTCTCTGTCTCTCTGTCCAGGTACTGTTCTTTTGCCGGGCAGGGGAAAGAACAAGGTTTCAGATGTGGGATAGCTTACTGAAGCAGCTTTTCAATCCCAGCAACTCACTCACTCACTCTTTGCTACCCACTCTCTCTCTCTCTGTTTCGCTTTCTCTCTCTCTTTCTCTCTCTCTCTCTCTCTCTCTCTCCCTCTCTCTCTCTATCTTTCTCTCTCTCTCTCTCAAGCTGCTCAGTGCTTTCCCTCCCTCCCTCCCTCTCTTCCTCCTCCCTCTCCCAGCCCCTCCCTCCACAGTGGTAGGCTACAATTGGTAGACTGTCCAGAGGTGACTCTCTCTCCGTCTCAGTTTCTCTCACTCTCTCTATCACTTCAATCTGACCCTAGTGAGTCAGTCATATCTCCCTTGTTGCCCATCTGTGAGGGGGGGGGGGGTACACTGCATTTTTTCCGTCCATTTCAGACTGACGTCTGCCGCAA
Organism: Anguilla anguilla; assembly: GCF_013347855.1. Classification (NCBI taxonomy): domain Eukaryota; kingdom Metazoa; phylum Chordata; class Actinopteri; order Anguilliformes; family Anguillidae; genus Anguilla; species Anguilla anguilla. Next base: position 15,682,580 of record NC_049211.1, on the reverse strand, counting down.
AGTGTGATCGAGTCAGAGGAGAGACGCGGAGAGTCCCCACCCCTTCGCCTCCTCTCCCCCTGCCCCGTCCTGTCAGAGCCTACCTTGAGTTCCTGCTGCAATGAATGATTTACCATGCGCTTCATTTTCACACAGGGAGGGGCCCGCGGCCGTCCCAACGGTGCCCAGGCACGGGGGCGTGGCTTGCCCTAACAGAGCGCACTGCGGCCAGCGGAGACGGGGGGGGGCTGATATTCGGGGCGGACGGGCAGGCGTCCCACAGGCGTCCCACAGGCGCCTTCCATGTTTCCCATGACTGGAGGAGCGAAATCCCGCCGTCCCGTCCCTCATAACCCCAGATAGCGCTGCCAATTCCGCGCTGGCGAGCTCCCCTCGACAGCATTTAACAACCTTCTCACTGCTAACAGCTTCACCTCCCACCTCCGGGACACGTCTGCGTCTTTTGTTCTTTGCACTTGCTGAGCCGGGGCAGATGCCCACGTGAGCAGGTGTCTGTGTTTACAGCCGCTGACTGACTCCTGGCACAGACCTCGGTGAGGGGGGACCATGCACGGCTGGGGACTTCATCCAGGGGTTGCCATGGGAAAGCAGTGCCCTTCGCCCCAAATGCACACATTTACGTATGTGAGTGTGTTTGTGTGAGAGTGTGTGGGTGTGTGTGTGTGTGGTGTGTGTGTGAGAGAGAGAGAGTGCGTGTGTGTGTGTGTGTGTGTGCATGTGTATCGTGCCGGCTCACACACCAGTGTAATTTTAATTCAAATTAGGTGATAAAGGGCATCCAGTCTACCATAAGCCTGCACCTTGGTGTGTTTACAGCACAAACATGGCCACTCAGTAATATCTTCCGCTTCACCTTCTCACATTATACCACCCCAAAGGTGTGACACTGAAGAAGAACTCTAAATAACACTGAAAGTGTCTTTCCCTCAACCACAGTTTCCCTACAAATTATATTTCCTACCTAACCATATCTGTTCTAAAAGACTAATAATCACTTTGCCATGTTGTGCTAGTACCATTAGATTCATTTGGAACAAACGGCTGAAAACAGTAATGACTAAGTCTACAAAATAGATACACTCACATGCTCAAGAGGGCCACATATACTGGGAAGCTCTCACCTGTTTAGCATGAGTGCAGGTCAGCCCATTCTAGGTCATTCATTATACATGAGACCTTCTTATTAGAGCCTGCCACATCCTGGACAGAGCTTTAAAATGAACCCTCAGACCAGAAAGCACCACCTCTGAGCACACACACACACACACACACACACATGCACAGATTGAGAGACAGAAAGAGAGAGAGCGAGAGGGAGAGAGAGAGACCACTAGGTGTCCCTTCATCTATACTTCCTGTAATTCCTGGCATTGTCTCATTGTGTTGTTTCGGTCTGCTGTCTGCAGTAGCTTTTAATTGTGATTTACTGAGTCAGAAAGCCATTCTGCCTATAAGCGAGTGCCGCGAGACAAACACAGCACAGCAGTGAAAACAACTGCAGCCCCACACCACGGAGCCAAAGTGTGTAGGTAACGGTCCACACGTTGAGCGCTGTCACGGCCGATTGGAATATCAACCGACGCTCCCCTCCTACACACCCAGGCCATAAAACGAAACCTTGGACAGCTGAATGAATGTTTTCTTCAGTCTATCAAAGTGAATAACAGAAGCACATTCCATAAGCAAAATAAATGATAATACAAGCTTTTCTTCCTGCACCCCCGGTGTCAATGGGGAGCAGGAGGGGACTGCCTTCCCTTTATTTCCTGCTTGTAATGAAGGGGGAAAAGATGCCTGGAGAAAAGTGGGGAGCACAGTAAAAGGCCTCTAAACACTTCCCCAGCGTGAGAGAGGGGGACAATCCTCCGGTGAATGGGCCACAGAGACCGGGCCACAGTGGCCACCAATCACAGCGCAGGGACCAGCTGAGCAGCTTTCAAAGAGAAGCCTTTCTCCCCGGCACTGAATCACTGCTCCTTCACTCTCAGCTACACGACTGCAGGACTCCTAAATGTCCCCCTCCGCCCCAGCCACCTCCAGCCCCCTCCTCCCAGCCCCCCAGCCCCTCAACCCCCTACCCCACTGCCCTTTGTCAACTTACTATTTGTCAAGGTCTGCTTTTAAAAAGCCCTTTCCACCCCTGCCCCCTCTCTCACGTTGTGAACACAAATTTCTCCAACAGACCTCTCCCTCAACTCTCACGCCCAATCGCTTACACAAACACATACACATACACCGATACATATGCACACCCACAGAAACACTTGCACACCTAGTCATTCACAGTCCCACACACTAATGCAGAAACAGTTTTCCCCTCTATCTACCTTCCTCTACTTTGCTATCTCTCTCACACACACACACACACACACACACACACACACACAGCAGCACGCAGATAAACAGTGCCACACCTGTACGTGCTAGCTGCATTTGAGAGGCAGGAGACTTCAGTGGGTTTGCCTGTAACTCTTTGTGTCCTTTTGTGCGGTTTCTCCCAGAGGAGGCTGAATGGGCCCGCTGCCTAAGTGGAGAGTGAGGCCCTCTGGATCAGATTCACTAAGCTGTGCAACAGAAGCTCAGTAACTCCACACCGGCGCTTTTTCCACCTTCTTTGTTTCAGGAAGGGATTTCAGCGAGCTTCGTCAGTGCTGGAATATAACTTAAGGGGGTCTAAACACTGAAATTATCCAGATGGAGTAACTGCGTGCTGAACAAATATGAGCAAGAATTCCAAACATGAGTTCCTGAGAGCACCCTACAAATGAAGCTAGCGAGCATGCTATCGTCTGGCTCCAGATCCTATTAAACATTGATCTCAGTAGTACCTATTAATCTACCTCATTACTAACTAAACAAACAGTCACGCATAGTCTGAACTCTGAGTTCCTGAACACACCATCTCCCCGTTCCCTAATCATGCACGGCCAGCTCAGACTCTGTACGCTATGTGACTACAGAGCCAATGTAGCCTGCTCCTCCTAAACCAGGGTTTTACTACCCTGGTCTCAGAGAATGGTAGGGTGTGCTGGTTTTCATTATTACTCAGCAATTATTGACTTATTAAAGATGCTGATGTCACAATCAACTCACCTCACCTGGTTTCTTGAGTCTGAATTAGGTACAGATTCCTAGGCGAAAATAAAATTCAGCAGACTCTGTGCCACTCCATGGATCATAAATCAGGACTGGCAATTTTAACAGAAAGAAAAATACAAAGGCAAAGGTGAAAGAAACAGGGAGAGAGGGGATACAATGGAGAAATTATGAGTAGGTACACAGAACAAGACAATGCCCAACACAGATTGCAGAGGCAATTAATGAGAGCTGTCAGGGTGACTGTGTGGGTAATGGGGTTGAGGGTGGGAGGGGGTTACTGAATACACCTGTCTTGGCTGTTGTCAACAGTCCCCCAAGCCCTAAAGGGCCTCTCCCTGAAACATCTGTGTTCATCAGTGTCTGGGCATGGGCATGTGTGTGTGTGTGCGTGCGTGGCTTGTGAGCATGTGTGTGCGTGCATGCGTGTGTGTGTTGTCTCTGCTGAAACACACACACACCTGTGTAATACGTCATAGTGATACTCCATCTATATGGCATCTATATGACGTATCTATATGGCAGTGTGTGTCTATACGGCATCCCAGAACATTTTACTTGTATACTATAGGCGGACACTTCATCTGTGAGCCTGTGAACAGTATTCCTGCAGTGCAGTAAAGCAAAGTTATTCACCTAAATAATTCATACGCTCTTTATCAGTGTTTTTATAGCACAGTCTTGGGACCCACATCTGTGCTGGTTTTTGTCACAGCCAATATCTTGATCAATTAAGGTTGTTGAAAGCGTTCACACACGATTTTCTACTTTCACTTACTGAAGTGTAATGCAGGTTTGGCTTGCTGAATCCATTTTCACAAATACTTTAGTTTCAGTAAACAGGTGACCACACGTTCAATAATTATGACCCAATGATTTCACCTGTCAGTTTTTAGCTGAATTAATTAAATTGTTTGGTTAAATACCACATGGTTAATATTTTCCTATCAATTTTTAAAAGTAGAGCAATGGATTTTTTAAATATATCTTTTGCTAATTTTAGAACAAATTAAACATAACTACTGAAAACAAATCAATCCTGAAACCTCCACTGAGTTTCTGCCCCACCCAGCATCACTGACAGATCGCAATGCCCGGCACTGGGGAATACACTGCATGAGTCTACAGTACTGTGAACACGACTGTTCATGTATAATACATACAAAATGCATGTATACCTCAAGAGGAGCTGCATATAGTCTTGCATATAAAAATTGCCAGTTCAGCGCTCATCCCTGCTGAAAAAGTGCTTCTCTCAACAAAAAATGTGCTTGCCTCCTTTCTTACCCTGAACTAAGTTACCCTGAGTCACTTTAACGACTTTTTCTTTTTCACTTCAAAGACGACCCCACATTGTTCCATTACATGCGCTCAAACCAAGAACACATGGCTCAGCAAAGAAATTCCAAATGGAAAAGTGTGTGTCAAGGATCTTCGAGTAAATGATTTCTGCATGTTGTTGGGATGCTTGCATATTTATTTATTTATTTATTTCTGTGGATCAGTGTACTCCTGCAACCGGCTACAGAGGCAGAAAGTGTCTCATTATGGTGCACATTCCAAAATGAATACCTGTTGTGGCCATATTGACTCAAAATATTGCTTTTTTATTGCTTTGGCAGGAATGTAACCATGCATCTGGGCACTGATGGAGTTAGTGCCCTTTTTCTGTCCTGTGGCCAATACAGGGTCCTCTGATGATGCCTTACCTCCCTCTAACACACACACACACACACACTGCTGAACACAAGACCTGAGAATCAGAAGCCGCTGGCATTTGGTCTTTGTATCAGCCATGGCTCAGATTGCTCTTTAAAAAAACTAAACTTTCTTGAGGCAGGACAGAAAGTTCCTTGTACTGCAGAGTAGAAAACTGAGCTTTGTTCCTGGGGGTTGTACAGTCTAATAGGCCAATTTTCTTGGGTGGGTGGGCGGGGGCATCTATTCAGTTCATAAGTCATTCAGGACAGAGGATTATCACACCATGATTGAAAAATCCATACACTTCTTGTTTCTTTTCTCTTTCTCTTTCTCTTTCTCTCTCTCCCTCCTTCCCTCTCTCTTGGTCCAACTCTCAGAAGCTTCTCACTGCCATCCCACACGTTAGGCCCATTCTCTGGGCTAAAAGGCTAAGGGCTACATTCTCACAGGGGAAGAGAGTATAGTGCTGAGATGAGCTGACAACAGTATTCTGCCCTGCTGCAGTGAAGCTTTGTTGCATTTCCCTGATTAAACATTACACTGCTGTGCAACTGGAGGTGACACTGACAGACTCAGAGTTCCCTTCTATCAAAGCTTCAAGGAAGGAACCTTCAGCTGCCCCAGATCTGATGAATCATATCATGTGTATACAGTACCCTACCTCCCCCCATAGTCAGCGCATAGCGTGAAATAGTTAACTTAATAACCTCTGAGCGGAGTGAGAATAACAGTGCCATTGAGCCCTGTCCTTAAGCTCGTTATTTTCAGAACCCTGCCATTTGGTCTCTACAGTGAGCGTCATGGTTAAAAAGTGCAAGCTTGTTGCTGCTGATAACGTTTCTGGTTCCTCTTAAATTGGACCTCATGCATGTGATTACACACAAAGTGGGCAATGTGAATTTACTTCCATTTTTTTTTCCTGTTTTGGTCGTGTTTTTCTTATTTTCTTTAAACCGGAGATGCAGCTCAGCTTGCCTGTCCGGCCCGCTTTGTGGGAGCTTCCGCCCGGCTGACCCCTGTTGCCTCGCGCCCCTGACCAGCTGCTTGGTCCCGGGGGTCATAAATCCCTTATGAACACAAAACGCGGACCTGTTTTCACATGCAGAGATAAGCAGGAGGGCCTTCATCCCTGCGTCCTCACACAGTCGTGGGAAATGGGCTTGCGTGGCTACGTTTGGCCATACTGTGTGTAAAATCTTGCCTCTCCAACCCAACCGATGTGGTGGTGAGAATGTCAAGGCGCTAAATTGAAAGTTGGCTGTTGTTTATCGCCCATAGAGGTGAGAGGAGTTAAACCCGTTGCGAAAGGGAAATGCTTCTGTAAAGCTCATAACTAAGAACATGGTCTTTAAAATAATTATTAGTTATCATTATACTGTTCATTTGTTGCTTTGTGTGTGTACATGCATTTGCAAATGTGTATGTGTGAATGTCTGAGTGAGTGTGTGTGTGTATGTACATGTGTGCATGTGTGTGTGTGTGTGTGTGTGTGTGTGTGTGTGTGTGTGAGGGAGAGGACTGAGAGAGAGTGAGAGAGAGAAAGAGAGAGAGAGTGTGTGTGAGAGAGAGAGCAAAAAATAGAGAAAGATGCTTCACTCTATTAACAGGCTGTCCCACACAAGGTCTGAAAAGCTGACGCCTCTGAGGATATGTTTCACAACGTCACTTATCAGTGTTGTTATGCCCTTGAAGAGCAATTTAACAAGACTTTCTGCATAAATCACAGCCTAACCTTCCAGAGAAAGAAGCGCGCACAGACAGAGAGGCTATGGGACATTTCACAAGAAGGAGAATAAGGAGAGAAAGGATGTGCGTACCGCAGCACACGCAAGGACAGAGGGGGAAAAAGGGCCCAAGCACATACAGACGAGCGGCAGACAGTTATAAATGAGGAGGCAAATGAATGGGAACACTTGAGAGGGATGGGAGCGCTACGGTACCTGATGAAGATGAGGGAGTTTCCAGCATGTGCCCTTGGTGGAGCAGAGCTGGGCTGGGCTGGGCTGGGCCTGGGGGGGTTATATAAGTGTAGCATCCGTGGGGATGAAAGCAGTCAGAATGATTTATTTCTGTTTAATTGCACACGCTAATGCCGCTGTATGTCCCAGCCAAGAGCCGACCACTTCCTGCCCTGCTGCTCGCGTTTCAAAGCCTCTCAGATCCTGGCCACAGCTTTAAGCAGAAAAATATACACGCTGTAAAATTAAACACCTGCTGGGGGGTCACATGCCACATGGGGGCTAGACAAAAAAACAACAGTCGTGCCTTTTAAGGAAAATGTCAGCGAGGTATTTGGGAATAAAAGCACTTAGTGGTTTCTGATGATTTTCAATGGGACCCCACCAGCTTTGCTGCATTTTCAGCTTCACTGATAATTTCCATACACCTCAAAACCCCTCAAACGAGCAAACAAATGGGTTTTCTTTGGAGCCTTAAAGGCAAACGCATTCGCAGTCAAAGACAAAGGAGCGGGTCCCCTCCAGTAGCACATTAAATCAAGATCGGGTTAACCACTGCTTAAGGGCCAGGGGTCAGCAGAGATTAACCATGTGAGACTGACAGACATCTGACGCTAGTCCCTCTGTGTCACTTCAGCATGTGCTCTGAGGGAATCACGCACACGTCAAGGAGCGCAACTGAGAAAGAGCAACAGAGACAGACCAATTCAAAGGGAAAATTGGCAAGAGCCAGCGAATCTCCGTTCAGCATCTCCCACTCTCCCCACTCATTCCCGAAATACTTGAATCAGTCACGTCTCTGACAATTCTTTTATTACAGCTAGCTAGCCTGAATAAAAGTGGCTGGTGTGACTCAGGCGATGTGATCTTTTTTGCGGATCTGATAAATATAAATTCACTTTTGTGTCCTAATATCACTGATATGGCAGGCCTCGTTTTGAACACACACACAGTTCTAAATCTTTAAGACTTTCACAGTCACAGTGAGAGTGTGAAAGTAAAAGTGGATCCATGAATAGGGGTACTGTTTGAACTTGATGCAAGAGAATGACACACAATGACATCACTACTCCAGTCACACAGTGCTCATCCTACAGTGGTCTTACAGTAGAGGATCCCATTGTTTCCCTGGCCTGGGCTACGCGCGCCTCTCCGGACATGACGAGGTGGGGGAACCTCCAGCCCAGAGGGGTTTGGAGTTTAGTCTGTGGTGAAATGGGGGTATGCAAGCGAATTTAGGACAACTATCATTCTCACCAGATCCACTATGGTTTAAAATGAATTCCAGCACTGGTCTCAATATTTCTAACCTCACCCCCTCATGGAGTCTGTCTTTACCTAAACACCTGGTGATACAGATGTGGGGTTCAGTTTCCCTTTCAGCATTGAAGATAAAAGCGGCCTTGACTTCAAAAAGGAGAGTCTGAAAAACAATCGTAGACCATAGGCACAGGACACCCTCTGACTCTTGACCCCGTACCCCGTATGAGGGAGGGAATGCCTGAATGGGGAGGCGCAAACATGACACCATGTGGTCCTCACTGTTCCTGTGCCTTCTCTCCATACCTTTTTCTGCTAGTCTCTCTCTTCACTTTCTCTCTCTCTCATTCTCTCACAATCTCTCACTCTCTCTCTCTCGTAGGTTCGTATACCCCTTTCTTCTCTCTCCTTTGATCCACATACTTAATTTGTTCCAGAGCCAGGGATTGCTCCACAGTATCGTGTCATTTCCTCAAAGTGAAAGCCAGCAGGAACCCCACCATTCTTGTTTCATTATTTACTTGCTTCAGGTGCATTTAATTCAGGCTAATGCGCATCACCTACTTCCATTATCAGAGGGAAAGCTTTTCTCTTGGTTACCCCTGTGCCTCGGTCACAGTCTCCTCCTTTGACATTTCTGCCCGCTGTGCCTTCCAGGCTTAGATGTTCTGATCTGAGATCAGCTTCCTGGTATAGCCTTGCACCCCCCCCCCCCCCCCGCAAAAGACTCAGCCCCCTCTAGTCCATTTGTGAAATAAATAAATTAAATACAGTTTATTTTTTCATGGTGCACAATTATGCCAAATTTTCTGTCTAAGAAAGGCCTATCGGACTTTTGGACTACACACGTGAGCATTAGATTGTGAGTCTCGTGTCTGATGTGTGCCACTTATGTCTGTGCCCTTAAACAGTACCAGGCCCTGTACTGATAGTCTGCTATCATCAGGTGCACTTTACTGTTTACTGATAAATTCAGGTGCTGTACTTTTGCCTGAGGGATTCACCGCATGTATGTTCATTTAACAGTAGTCTGCCCATAACTGCCTGGCCTAAACAAAACACTGAGAAGACGTGAAGAGAAGTATCTGCTTCCACATCTTCATCTCATAGGCCATGTCCCCTGATACTGAGCAGATGTCCTCTTTAGCCAATAACAAATAATGCAAGCCAAAGGTCTAATCTGGACCAATCAGCAGCTCTCGCAGCGAAGTCAGATGCTCTGACAGAAGGACTTCTGGCGAGGCAAGTAATTACACTGCTGGTGAAGATTGAACACCTGGCTGCCGTCCTCATCCGAACAGCATTCCACTGCAGAACGCCCATCCGTTGAGCCAATGAAAGAGGCAGGAGAGAGAGCGAGTGCTTCCCCCGGCCTGCCAAAAGTATCTGCAGCAGATGGGCCGGCAAGGTGAGACTAATGACGGCTGAAGTGAAGTATGATTTGTCTTCATATCCACCGTCGCGTTCGCTGCTCCTCCCTCCCTCCGTTAGCCCTGCTGAGGGAGGGGGGCGGCACACATGCCATCGGGAGCCTGTGCCTTCCAGAGGTGGACGGTGCCCAGCTCAGCGTCAGTGTGAAGGAGTGTGACTCTGGTCCCATGTCTCTCATTGTTAAAGCAGATGTGCAGCGCAGCTGGATCTGCCATTAACATGGGGAGGAGGGTGTGTACGTGTGCGCTTTGCCAAGCTGTTAAGCTCGCTAGTTAAGCTTGCATCTGTCCATATCGTGGATGCCACTGCGTGAACCCCGGTGGTGTGTAGGTAAACACAGTCCAGTGCTTTGAATATAATACACACTTCAGAATCAAACATTAAATTTTGGATGACAATTAAGACTTCATGATGATGATGATGATGATGATGATGATGATTATTATTATTATTATTATTATTATTATTATTATTATTATACATCAGAATCTGCTTTGTGAATTGGCAGTGTTAGTACTGCTCTAGTACTGTAACTTTGGTAATCCAATTTCAACTTGCATTCCCTGACACATAAAGGCTTTAACCAAGGAAGAATTTCAACACAGTCAGAAAGTAACAGGGCCTGTGTGATGAGTCTCAATTTTTGTTATTACCATGTGACTTTGGGGACATACATAAAACAGGAGACACAAAGTGCATGAAGAGCAAAACCAGCCCTGTTACTGTTAGTTATCTAGCCAAGGCATATGCACCAGGGGACTGCAGGACTGACAGTAAAGCAAATACTTGTGTACATGATGAGTTTTCAGCTCATCTCCATTCGTTCCTAGAAGTGCTTGATACATGCTGATACATGGTGTCTGTAGGGTATGAACTAGGCTGACAAATGAGCTAGCTAACAAATAAATAAATAAATAAATCCTGACACCAGGGAGAGGATAACAAGCTGCCCGCTCAACTCAGTCCAGCAGCCTCTCACAGCAAGCAATGTAATCCTGGCATTATCCCACTTCTGCTCTACACTGTAGTATGTACGTGTCTGCACATGCTTGTGTGTGCGCTCCTGCATATATTTGCATGAATGTGTGTTTTCTAGTACTTCCTTTCTAGAAAGTCTTCACACTTAATGTCATGTTAGTGGAAATATATAAGTATACTGTACTTCTAGTACTTCTCGCAGCACTATTGCTGACCATTATTGGCTATTTACATATGTCACACTTTTTAGAAGAGAACACCTGCTAACTAATTTCAGCTAGTTTCACAATGTAATGTATGTCTTTTTGGGGTGCACTTTTGCTTTGTCCCCAAAAAGGTGCAGAAATTGTGCTAGTTCTACTCCTTTTCCTGTTACTGCCCACCACTGAGAGCCACAACTGCATTAACTCACTTTTCCTTTCTGACAATGTGGAAATCTTCCTCCTCCACCTCACCCATGACAGCACTGATTCCTCCTTCTGTTCAGGATTCCCAAGCCAGACTCTCCCACCCATACCTCACACTCGCTTTGGCTCCACTTTAACTCTCCCCTCTCCTCTCTGTGAATAGGAAGATAATGATTATTACATGCCTTGACCTAGTGAAACATGCAAACACAAAATGTTGGAGTTAAACAGCAACCATATCTGGGAATGTGTGTAACGTGTCACTGATTAGAATATGGCCCAGGTCCCATTATTCCATAATCCTCAGGAGATCCAGAATGTGCATTAGCACCGTCTTTTATTCTCGCTTGGCACACTACAGCACAAGGCCCCGTGGTAAATGGGGTGAATGAGGTGGGCCGGTCTCTGCTATTCAAGTCCTCCGGTGAGTCTCTCATCTCCCTCCCAAAGCAAACATCCGCGTGAGGTTGTTTTTCTTTCTTCCCTTTCTCCCAACACACTCTTTTCTCTTCCTCTATCTTTCCGAGTTCTGCCCCGTTTCTTGCCCTCTGCAAACAAGCGCCCCGTCTTCGCCTTCCTTTTCTCATTTCGGTCAAAAAAAGTTTTTTTTTCTCTTCTGGGGTTTCCTGGCTTTTCGGCGCTTCGGCAGCTCAGTGGCTGTGCAGTGAACCACAGCGGCTAACAATATATCAAATTAGCAGCAAAGAGCAGCCACCGCACCTGCCGGGCTGCGTGAGAGAGCCCCGGTTCGGCTCTTTCTGCCGGGAGAGGGAACGCGCTTTGTGTGGCCCACGCGGGCCCTTTTGTCTTTGCCGTAGTGGAACGGCCGCCGCAGCCTCATTTTTAACCTCTTCAGCCCAGCATCCAGGCGCCGCAGCAATGCGGAGTGTTCTGCGGCACTGGGTCCCACTGGAGAGGCTGTACCTCTGTACACAACCCAAGAGCTGAAGCGCTCAAAACAAGTGTAATTCAGAGCATGGTCAAAATCTGATGGTTTCAAAAAATGGTCAGCACATACTTTTTTTGTGCTCTTTTTTCATAGTGCTACAAATCAAATCCCCCCAAAATGAATATAAAATATTCAAAATAAACTCTTTATTCCTACACACATTGAATATGACCCCTGCTTTTATTAAGTCAATATTTCAGTGCAAACCTTTGTCAACACATTACACATACATGCAGAGGTCATCTTTTATGTATGTGCACACCGCCAGCCTCAACGGTGTTTACGTAACGTTTTGACAAATGAACTGAAATGGCATAATAAAAGCTGAGATCATAAAAAGAATGTGTGCAGGAATAACATGCTTATTTTCAATATCTTCACT